>NC_050192.1:23205913-23308723 GCF_008315115.2 Sander lucioperca | reverse complement strand
ACGGTTGATGGCTGTTATGAACAACAGCACAAGGACGATTTGATGGCCGGACACTCGCCACACACAACACACTCGCGCTGTTTCTCACGCAATCGTAAAAAATCCTGAGGATTGTGTGATGCTCTTGTGTAATCGTCCTCACAAGGCCAGTCTAGCTCATCATCACTACTGCTACTACTACTAACGCCACACTCACCTATCGGTTCAGATTTTTTTTTTTTTTTGGCCGGGGGAGCCATTTTGCAAATAATGTGCCGCTTTTTTTTTTTTTTAATTTATTTATTTATTTATTTTTATATTGCACAACCTATAGACTGATTTAATGCTTTTTTCCCTTGGTCTTTTTCATTGTCTTTTTAAGACCCGCTAACAGAGGGGCAAGCAGTGTATTGAGAGAGTTGCCCTGTTCGGATAGCGTTGTTCCAAAACCTGTGACCATGTCAATCAATAGTGTATTAGCTGTTTGTAGGGCAGCTACTTTATTCACAAGATCATCGTTACTTTTTTGTAATTTGTTTAGTTTGGATTCTATTTGTTTAGAATGGGTTTCTGACGCAGTTTGTCGGAATGTTGTGTTGGCACAATACTCAAAAAGTTCTTCACCCTGAAACAATGTGGTATGCTCAGAAACCCCTAGGGGAACGCGGGGCTCCAAAAGATTGTTAGTAATATAACTACGATCTGATTGATTACCAAGGAATGGATCGTCACCCTCTAGTATATTTACAGGAATAGTTACTGATGTGTTACCGATGCTACGCTGATTATCTGACACAGTTACTGTGGGCTTGAATGAAACTATTTGTGTATGTAGGACTGGTGTGTCTGGTATATAGTCAGTATCATCAGAACAATGTAAAGCACCTACATTATATTCAGGGACCTCCAGCAAAGCTTCCTGATTGGGTTGGTGTGATGTAAATGATGTCTCTGCTAGGACAGGGGCTTCAGAGCGTTCTCCTACAGCTTCCTGATGGTGTTGGCGGGATGTAAGCGTTGTCTCTGGCAGGACAGGGGCTTCAGAGCCTTCTTGAGCTTCTACGGCCATTTTTGTCTAGAGGAATAACAAACATTTTTGGTTAAATAAAGACACACACACAAACACACTTCAAACAAAATCACACACACACACACACACACACACACGCACACGCACACACTTCAAACAAATCACAAACCTCAAACGATGTTCTTTGTAAAGGTGAAGCCCTTTGCCCACTCTCAATAGAGACACTCCGGGGGATGTATGACTCTTGGGCTCTATGTGTGAAATCCTCCTCGGGTGTCAAATGCAGATACACCAGGTCTGAGACCGCCTTTAGTTGCTGAAACAAAGGACAATCTTTTTTAACAATGTATACATTATATAATAATATTTTAAAATAGTAGATAAATATATTCTGTTGGATACAAAGGGGTTTTCTTACCTCGGCATCAGTGGCAGAGCCATTAGATACAGTGTTCAGGGAAGGCGAGGATTGAACAAAGGCAAGGCGGGGTCTTTTGGGTGGTAAGCCTTCTTGGGTTGTCTTTTCAGCCTGAAACAATACATTACATCATCAGAAAAGCCTTTTTTTTTTTTTTTTTTTTTTTTAAATACAACACACTATTTTACTGTTTTTCTTTTCAACTCACCTCAACAGCTCTCTTCTTAGCTCTCTTCTTTGGCTTACGTAGACATCCGTTTATGCTCCACGGTGGAAACTGCGTGAAATCCCCCTCCTCAGATGCCAAATGCAGATACACCAGGTCTGAGACCGCCTTTAGTTGCTGAAACAAAGGACAATCTTTTTTTAACAATGTATACATTATATAATAATAATATTTTAAAATAGTAGATAAATATATTCTGTTGGATACAAAGGGGTTTTCTTACCTTGGCATCAGTGGCAGAACCATTAGATACAGTGTTCAGGGAAGGCGAGGATTGAACAAAAGCAGAGAAGGGCCTTTTGGGCGGGAAGCATTCTTGGGTTGTCTTTTCAGCATGAAACATTGCATTACATTACATTATCAGAAAAGCCTTTTTTTAAAATACAAACACACTATTTTACTGTTTTTCTTTTCAACTCACTGCAACAGCTCTCTTCTTATGCTTAAGGCATCGATCCTTCGTCCGAATCCTTTGTTCCCCGGGGGGTTGTCTAGACACAGTACCTGCTGATGCAAACTAGATAAAATATATGTCCCAAAATCGATTTAATTCATGAATGACTGAATGCATTAAATATCTTACAATATGCTTAAACAGAAGATAGCTTTTTTAAATTTACTTACCACATGTATGCATAGTTGCAAAAACGCAGTCTCTTTCTTTCTTTCAAACAAAAGGATTTAAAAAGCAAAAAACTCCAGAGGTCTTTGTTGATGAAGGCTGTGAAAAACGAGGTAAAAAGTTAGCTAGCAGACTAGCTAAAATGCTTGTTAAAAAGTGAGCCAGGTACCGTGAAACACGGAAAAACGAGGTAAAAAGTTAGCTAGCAGACTAGCTAAAATGCTTGTTAAAAAGTGAGCCAGGTACCGTGAAACACAGTGTTTTAACCCCTACAAGACACACCCAGGATGACGCTTTTACAACCTAACAATAGGCAACCCCCTTTTTTACATGATCTAACAAACGTTTTTTTTTATTTTAACACCTTTTTACTACCGTCATAAAGGGACAACCCACCAACAGGCTTTTTAATTCATAAATGACTGAATGCATTAAATATCTTACAAATGCATTAAATATCTTACAATATGCTTAAACAGAAGATATGCTTTTAAAATTTACTTACCCCTTGTAGATGTTGCTGGAAAAGAATCCTCTTAAAAGAACAACACAGGCTGGCTTTGTTAGGGGAAAAACGTGGTAGCAAAGCTAGCTAGCAGACTAGCTAAAAAAACGGAGGATAGAAAAGTGAACAAGATAGCAGGTAAAAGGTCTGCTATTAAAACGTTGTAATGTGCATTGCTGGAAAAATGCAGTCTCTTTTTCTTTCAAACAGAAAGAATTAAAAAGCAAAATCTCCAGAGGCCTTTGTTAGGGGAAAAAACGTGGTAACAAGATAGCTAGCAGACCACGAGCTGTGTGCCCAGTCTCGACCGCAAAGAAATTGGTCAAGGTCTGACCGCGAGATGCACTCCCAGAATCGGCCGTTAGAGACACACCCACAGTGCACACGTAAGGATGCGCTAACGTCATTACGTCCGCGAGATGCGCTACCCAGAATCGGCCGCTAGAGACCCGGTCGCAGTGCGAACGTAAGGAAGCGATAACGTCATTACGACCGCGAGATGCGCTCCCAGAATTGGCCGCTAGAGACACGTCCGCGCCACTAACGTAAGGACGCGATGACGTCATTACGTCAGCATGCACGGAAGACGTGCACGGAGGTTCGACCAATCAGAACGCTAGAAAGACATGCGCGTGCCACTGCTCACACGTGCACGCGCATTACTGTGCATTATATACTACTCCCGCACAACGAATTTCGAGTCCATCAGACTTGCGGGCACATTTTGGCACAATTGGCACAATGCTGGCACAATGCTGGCACACTATGCCAAATTCTACTCCGAGTGGCCTGTAAGGTTGAAATGGGTGTCCACAGATCCATGTCCATGTAGTGCTCAGCGTCCGAGTGGTGCTCCATGTCCGCCAAAGGCTCAGTATCCGACTAGCGCCCCACGGCCGACTGGTGCTCCATGTCCGACGAAGGCTCAGTGTCCGAGTGGTCCTCCATGTCCAACGAAGGCTCAGTGTCCGAGTGGAGCCCCATGTCCAACGAAGGCTCAGTGTCCGAGTAGTGCTCCATGTCCAACGAAGGCTCAGTGTCCGAGTGGAGCTCCATGTCCAACGAAGGCTCAGTGTCCGAGTGGTGCTCCATGTCCAACGAAGGCTCAGTGTCCGAGTGGAGCTCCATGTCCGGCTCCTACTTAGGATTCGCTTCTCCAAGCTTGCACTGACCCATCTGAGCAGAGTTATAAGGAGCTGGAAGCCCCACCCTGATCAGAACATGTCTTGTTTCTCTAGCCCTTGTGCTGTGCATGTGTGTGTGTTCCGTTGTGAGATAGCCCTGTGCTTTCACTCTACATTGATTCATCTGTAGTCAGAGTGTCTCAAGGTCGACTGTAACCGAGTCATGTCTGTGGACTGGTGCGGCGTGTTAAAGTCCTTCGCTGATTTCCAGAAGTGCACCGTGGAATACCACGAGCTGAGTCCAATGGGAACGCAGCATGATGACACGGTCAACTTCAAAGTCAAGGTCCTCTGTAACAATCAACCTGAAAAGCAGACCGAAGCTACTGGCACTGGCAAGACGACCAACGAAGCCAAAGCTCAGGCTGCACAAGCATGGGTGGTCCGCTTTGGCACATTGCGGGTAAGTGGGTTTCTTGTTCATACTGTTTATTTTATATAAACCCAATGGGTATACTTGACACATTGAATGCTTTGTATCCTATGTCAGATGAAGCCCTTTCCTGGAGCCCCGATCTCCAATGAGACGCGTGATTTGATAACGCGTATCCGTGCACATCGTAACCGTGATAACCCCACAAGTGAGTCTCAGACACCGAGCGGAGCCGAGCCAAGGTCAGAGAATTTCGTAGGCGAATTACAGGTACGTGGTCATCTTGTTCATACGGTTTGTTTATACAAACCCAACGGCTATACTTGACACGCTGCGTGCTTTTACATCCTAGGAATTATGTCAGAAGAATAACTGGCCTCTACCGTGGTACACCTACCTGGACGCACAGCCTAACCACATCTGCTCTGGCACTGTGACCGTGGTGAGAGATGATGGTGAAATTCACATATGTCTGACAGCTGGGTGTTTGGTCTATACACTGGAAGAAAATTGTGCTACCCGCTTTCGAGATAACAAACGTACCTTCTACCCTATACTTTCAGGTTACGGGACCTCGAAGAACGCTGCGAAACATGAAGCGGCTGAACGAATTCTAGAACTCACGCTGTCGATTACACAGACCGCAGATCTAGAGACACTAGTGGATTGAAGAGGACCATGTCTGCGATCATAGACACAAGCTACACCACCGCTTCTAACCATTCGGTTATAGCTATTGGAGACTCGTGCACATGCTGCATCGCTGTGATCATGTCATTGGCTGTGATCATGTTATTGGCTGTAATCTCATTTGTCTATGGCTTGTATTACATCAATGTGCTATGTACAAGAAAGAGCAGATACGAGAGCTTGCCTGTGATCACAGTGTGAGTGTACAATACATGCAATTGTTTCTTTGCTAATAAACATGCACAGACTTTTATGGGCAGACATCTTTCTTTATTGTCTCTGTTACATCAGACAAGTTACAAACAGGGTCTCTATCCATAGACATTCTGGAGAGTCAGACTTCTTTCTCAGGTTACGGACTGTGCGTGACGTTCGCATCCCAGGGGTCACGCGAGAGTGTCTTTCTTTCAGGTTCTGTTGAAATGCAAGTTCTAAAGTTAGACAAATGAAACCCCAGTATGGCATCTTAGTTGTGTGTGTGTGTGTGTGTGTGTGTGTGTATGTGTGTGGACATCTGTGTACGTTACAGTTACCCCTTTTCACATCGCCGATCACTGAAGCGTCTGTTGCCATGATGACATGTTCATCATCCTGGTTGTTCATGACACACCTCACGTCTTCACAAGCGCAAGTTGTGGGGCGATACACAGGGTTGTACAGGGACGCATGTGGCCCCGAACACGGCGTGTAGATAGGGGACGAGCGTGTGCTACAGATCCTGTGGGTGATCAGCACCAAAGCAAACATGATCATCAACGGAGCCACTATCAAGGTGAGCTTGAGCCAGTCGTTCTTTGGGTTAATCCACCAGTAATTACTGTAGTAGTAAGTGTCTTCGTTGTGACCCGCCATGATGAAGACTTGCATCATAAAGGAGTTTTTGTTCCCCTTCTACCCGATCGCATCTAGGTTAACATTTAGCAGTTCTATCGCACCAAGACATGTGGTTGTTCTCAGGTATACCCAGACAATGAACACACTACAACAACATTCATTCACAGCTCTGGGTCTTTATTATACACAGGTGTTTTTTTTAAAAACAACAACAACAACATCAACATAACAGTAGACACAAGGGGACACATCATTTTACAATAGCTCAGCCACCAATGTTTCCACTGTGTTTCCTCGCTGCACATCATCCGGGACCACTTTGGTGTTGAGCTGTGCGCAGGCAGCCGTGGTCAGTTTCACCCGTAGATCCAGGCGCTGGATTTGAGTGAATATCAGGCACATCACATATGCTGCGTGGTCCGAGTGCTTGGAGAATATCAGCTCGGTTAGGCTGGTGCCCGCGAAACTCCGTAGATCCGGGCTGTAGGGAATGTGACTGAGACCGTCGACGATCTCCCACGAGAGCAACAGCTTCACCCGTTCCAGTTCGTCATTCGTTGCGAGCTGGAGCGTTTCCTTGCTGCGCCTCATCCTGGTTCGCTTAGGTCTCGCACCGCGCTCGGGCTGCCGCGGTCAGTGCCTCGACCAGATCCTTGCGCTGGATCACTTTGAATATCAGGCTGGATCTGAGTGAATATCAGGCTAATCACGTAGGCTGCGTGTTTATAGTACTTGGTGAACAACTGGTCGGTTAGTTGGCAAGGGCTCGAACTCTCGATGCTTCCGAAGGGCATGCGACCTTAACCCTTGACAATCTCCCACGAGAGCAACAGTTTCACCCTTTCCAGTTCCTCTCCCGTGATGTCCAACAGCGCATCCCGGATGACCTTTTTTATCTGTCCATTGTGACACCGGTCGTACTTCTCAAGCGTTTCCAGACCATGCGCGTAGCGCTCGATAGTGACAAGGGTATTAGGCTTGGACATGTGGAATATGCCACAAAGAGTTTTCAATGTGTCTTCGTGATCCAGATAGCGATACATCCCATCGAGCAAAGTCTCGGGGTGTTTCAGCAGTTTGTCCGCACCGTACTTCTTAAGCAAACGGGCAATCTTGTCTTCAGTCTTGTGGTCTAGTGTAGCCCCGAGAGTCAAATGCGTCCTCTTTTCTCATTAGGTAATTAGCCAATTTGAACTTCAGCGTCAGTACCATCTTGTATATATATTGAATATATATTCTCTGGTCTTCAGAGGTGGTGTGTGTTTGACAAGAATTTGATTGTGTAATCACTCAACAAGGTACGTTAGTATAATCTAAACCAATGACACTAGACCCTTTGGTTAGAATAGCTCGGCCACACTTGGATCACAAGAGTTTAGAGCAATATGTTCCCTTTCTACTCGATTGCATCATGATTCACATTTAACAGTTCAATCTCACCAAGACACAGGGTTGTTTTCAGGTATACCTGTAGACAATGAACACTCGACACCAATATTTATTCACAGGCATGGGTCTTTTATTATTATTATTATTATTATTATTATTATTATTATTATTATTATTATTATTATAATACAAAGGTGTGAAACAAAATTACACTAGACACACAGGGACACATTTCACAATAGGTCGGCCAGAGATGGAACATCCTAGGTCTAACGTGGGGCCTTTCCTCGCCGCTCCTCATCTGGGATCGCTTAGGTCTCACACGGCACTCGGGCTGCAGAGACCAGTTTCTCTAGTAGATCCGGACGTTGGATCTGAGTGAATATCAGGCTCATCACGTACGCTGCGTGGTCAGAGTGCTTGGACATTATCTGCTCGGTTAGGCGGCAGCAGGTCACAGTCGCGGTACGTTCGAGGGGAATGCAACTGAGACCGTTGACAATCTCCCACGAGAGCAACAGCTTCACCCGGTCCAGTTCGTCATTTGTTAGGTCCCACAGTGCATCCCGGATGACAGTTCGTATCTCATCGTTGTTACAACGATCATACTTCTCAAGCTTCTTCAGCTCCTAGTAGACACATAGGTTTTACAGTAGCCCAGCCATACATCACAAAAGAGTTTAGACGTTACCTCTCTACTACATCGCATCTCAGTTACCACAACAGTTCAATCTCACCAAGAGCGGTTGGTGTTCATGTATACCTCGACAAAATGAACACTCGAGAACAAAATTCATTCACAGGTACGGGCCTTTATTATAAGGTTTAAAAACAGAATAACAGTAGACACACAGGGACACATTTTACGTGTTGTTTTACTATATAGCTCAGCCACTGAAAGAACATCCCCTGTCTAACGTGGAGCGTTTCCTCCTCTCCGCGCCTCTTCTGCGTCAGCTTCTGCGTGCATTGGTACTCGAGCGGCGGCGGCCAGTTCCTCTACCAGATCCGGACGTTGGATTTGAGTGAATATCAGGCTCATCACATACGCAGCGTGGTCAGAGTACCTGGTGGCTATCTCCTGGGTTAGACGGCAGGGGCGCAAGGTCTCGATACAGCCGCGGGGAATGTGACCGTACTCCTTGACGATAGCCCACGAGAGCAACAGTTTCACCCGGTCCAGATCGGCTTCACTTGGCTCCGAAAGCGCATCCAGGATGACCTTTTCTATCTCGCTGTTGTTACACCAGTCGTACTTCTCAAGCTTATCCAGATCGTGCGCACGGAGATCGGTGATGTTGAAGTCACGCATGTGCTTTCGGAGTATGCTAAGCAGAAACCCCCATGCTTCATCCAGACCCACGTAGCACTCCATGGCATCGAGCAGAATCTCAGGGTGTTTCAGCAGATTATCCAGACCGCACTTGTCATTCATACGAACGATCTAATTTGTCACATCGCGCAGTCTCGTGTGCGCCTCCAGGCAGACTCGTATAGGCCTCGAGACAGCGTCGAGGGCGCGCTTATCGCTCCTTAGGTAGTTAGCCATTTCGAATATCCGCGTCAGGCCCATCTCGTAAGTTTAGTCTCCGGTCGGCACAGGGTTTGTGTAGATGGTCAAGTATTTCATTGTGTATACTCAACTATTCATATGTACGTTAATGTAAAGTAAACCAACAACTGTACAATACCTCAGTCACAGACATGCTTCGCAAAAGAGTTTATGTTCCCTTTCTTCTCGATCGCATCTCAGTTAACATAACGGTTCAATCTCACCAAGACACAGGGTTGTGTTCAGGTATATCTAGACAATGAACACTCAACAACAATATTCATTCACAGGGACGGGTCTTATTATAGAAAGGTTTAAAAACATAACAGTAGACACATTGGCCACTAGCTTGACCACTGACAGAACATCCCCGGTCTAACGTGAAGCGGTGCCTCGCAGCGCCTCATCTGGGCTCGCCCCCGTCTCACGCTGTACGCGGGCAGCCGCGGTCAGTGTATCCACCAGATCCGTACGCTGGATCTGAGTGAATATCAGGCTCATCATGTACGAGAAGAATAGAAGAAGTAGAATATCTGCTCGGTTAGACGGGAGGGGCGCAAGGTGTCGATACAGCCGCGGGGAATGTGACTGTACTCCTTGACGATAGCCCACGAGAGCAACAGTTTCACCCGTTCCAGATCGGTTTCACTTAGCGCCGAAAGCGCATCCAGGATGACATGTTTCATCTCGCCCTCGTTACACCAGTGGTGCTTTTCGAGCTTGTTGAGATTGTGCGCATAGAGATCGGCAATGGTGAAATCAGGCATGTGAATTCGGAGTATGCCGAGCAGAATGTTACATGTGACCTTTTCACCCAGATAGCAATACATCGCATTGAGCAGAGTCTCAGGGTGTTTTAGCAGATTGTCCACTTGTCAAGCATGTGTGCGATCCTGACTTTGGGACGTGGCGGAGTCTCGTTGGATCTTATAGCCCTGACCACAACGTCAAAGGCATCCTTTGTTCTCATTAGGTAGTGGGCCCATTTGTACTCCAAGGACAGTTGCATGTTGTATGTATGTTCTCTGGTGTGCAGACTCTCTGTGTGGTTGTCAAGAATTCAATTGCGTATATATATACAAACTATACAAAGGCTAATCTGTCCGTTCGCGAATATCTACGGTTGTGTAGTTTAGACTAATATGTTTCCTATTCCATCTCAGTTAACATAACAGTTCAATCTCACCAAGACATATGGTTGTTTTCAGGTATACCTCGACAACGAACACTCAACAACAATATTCGTTCAACAGGGATGGGTCTTTATTATTATAACAGAATAACAATAGACACTTGGGACACGTTTTACAATAGCGTGATCACAGAGAGAAAATCCGCAGTCTAAGGTGGAGCGTTGCCTCGCTGCGCCTCATCCGGGGTCGCATCTGTGTCGCACCGCACTGTGGCTGCGGCGGTCAATTTCTATACCAGATCCGGACGCCGGAGCTGAGTGAATATCAGGATCATTACATACGCCGCGTGGTCGGCGTACGTGGCGAGTATCTGCTCGGTTAGGTGGCAGGGGTTTGAGTTACAGATACGGCCGGCAGGAATGCTAACGTAATCCTTGACAATCCTAGACCAGAGCAACCGTTTCACTCATCCCAGGTCTGCGTCACTTAGGCATGAAAGTGCATCCAGGATGACCTTTTGTATCTCGCTGTTGTTACACCGGTCATACTTCTCAAGCTCTTCCAGAAAGTGACATTGGATCTCGCCAAAGTTGAAACCAGTCCAGTGCCTTTGGAGTATGCCAGCCAGCTCGGTTACCGAGCTGGCTGATCTTCACCCCGCCGGTGAGAGACAGTGTGAAGATCACCTTGTTGGCTCTGACACCTAGCTTGATCAGCGCCAAGAGGTACGACATAAGGCCCTCGTGGGACTTGTATCCGCTCCTGGACGCCCACATATTCTGACAGTGTCCACGTCTGTTCATGTCGACCACACCCTGGGGCGTCACGAAAGCGTCGAAAGCGCCCAATTGCGAAAAGTTGATCTTACCCAAGTGTCCGTGGGAACGGGGCAACCTGAGGAAGAGTTTATACACCCCCTCTCTGATCAGAGCCGCGGCGAGCTCTGCTGCAGCCTTGGTGAAACTCGAGCCTTGCCAGTTTGTGCCAGAGCACGCAGCTGTTCCCCATTCAGTCGCGTCCAGCATGATAGCATTCGAATACGTGGACACTCTCACCTTTGCTAGCGTTTCGGCGACGTTACTGATGATTGCGGGGAATCCGGCGTCTGAGGATGCCACAGGCACGAGACACTCGTCCAAGGAGACCTTCATGATGACATGGCCCGCTTCAGAAACTGTGTGAAATGTGGTCATGTTGAGCTTTACCGAGAGATAGTTTGTACTATAGTTGTACGCGGCTCGGTCCAAAGAGAGTATCGCCGCGTCGCAGGACGAGGGCGTGAGGAAGTCCCTGATCTCTGTTGTAGTGGGTTTGTCTGCGGGGTCCTGATCACTTAGACTCGAGGCGCTTGAGATCTCGCACATGGCAATCGGTGCCGAAGCGGAACCTTCTGTGTTGGTTATGCCCACTACATGAGCTCTGGAATTGCCTCCTACACAGAACGTGTTACCTTTGGACAAAAAGCAGTTGTCCCCTAGTTGCGCGTAACATGTGCCAATGGACTCGGAGTCTCCGAGGCCCACGTAGCAGAGCACACAGGCATAGGGTGAGTTTCGGATAACGAGTACGTCGTCGGTCTCTGGCCACGTTCTGGTATCATTGGGCGCGTGTAACGTCCTTCTCAACAGCTTGAAGCTCGCGCACTGGGGTTCGGGTCCACAATCAGCCATGGGGTCCTTTCCAAAGTAGCCGCGTGGAGCCAAATCGATATCCTGTTCAAAGGGGTGTCCCGGACAACACGGTCCGAACACTTGAAACCTTCGGGCACGGCGAGACAGGACCCTCTGTCCAGCTTCTTCACGTATGCGCCGAGCAAGGAGCCTTCAGTCTTGTACTTGGTGAGATCGACAGCCCGGTCTCGCGAGGGCCTCCAGTGAGTGATGGCCCAGGCAGTAGTGAAATAATTACAACAGAGGATTACTCGCAGCCACCCTTTCGTTCTCGTTGTACTTATAATTCATCAACGTCTGACATGTAGCCATGAGACCTATGAACTGTTTAACGGCGTCGTTGTGAACCTTAGCCACATCCTGGTCCGGAACGAAAAACGGTCTACCCATGTGCGTTCTAAAGCGGTTCATGATGCGAAGAGAAGTCTTGTTTGCAAGCGAGTACGATTTGCTGATCTTTAGAAAATTTACACAGGGGACAGCTGGTGCTCTCATCTTCGTACTGCACGTCGAGGGTTAGGGATAGCCACTGCGTATTCCGCACAGGTTCCAAGCATCTAGTGGCCATAGTGAACACTGAACATTGTAAATGGTGCAAATGCACTTCAAGTGTGCAAGAGAGTGACTTCGCCGGCTTTAGAACTAGAGTGTACTTACAGGGTATGTTCCGGGTAAATTTCTCGGACGCTGTGAAGTTGTCTGAGTTGATATCTGAGCTCACGCGCACTCAAACGAAAGGCAATAGTCACAGTGGACCGTTCACCGCCACAGATACCTTTTGCACAGTGGAGGACGTGAGGACGTGAGGACGCTGAGCGAGTTCGACAAGGAATTTCTATGGGGCAACAATCTGATTTTCAACACCGTACGTTCCCAAACGGCATCTAAGTAGACCGCTAGCTCCTCACTGATGCGGTGTGATGACTTCGAACAACAACAACAACAACAATGTAACCCAGTTGGTGAGCCGCTCGTCCAGAGTAGGACCCGTGTTCTGCACGAATGATAGCTGTGCATTTGTCAAAGTGTCCAAGGAGGACGCTAAGAGAGCTGTTGTGAACATGACCAGCATGACTCTGGTCGATTATGCCCACCGATGCAACTACCCTGAAGGGCCTCTGCGTTCGGATCAGTCTGTCTTTGTGCCAACATTCTGCAACGAGTGTTACGGTACCGGGGATGATGACTACGTGGAGGCCCTGGCCAATATCGGTTCGTGTGGGAGCACAAGGTTCCTGGTGGGGCTGTGTTGCGTATTTGGACTCGACCGGGGCGAGGTGTATCCGGATTCAAGGAAGGATTTCATTTTGGGCAACGAGATGTCGTTCTCCGGAGCGTGCCACCCGCAGCCCGGTAAGGCTGTATTCTCACACAACGAGAAGAGGGACATCGGTCGAGTCAAGTGTTACTGGCACGTGCACAGTAGGTCCGCCGAGAAAACCTTTCTGTACTGCTGTGTCGCGTGCGACGGAAGCGAGTACACCAAGAGCGTCTTGGCGTCAGAGATGAACATGGGCTTCAGCTTAGGCACAGTGGGAGACAACAAGAGCGGTCCTATCACCGAAGAGTGCAGTTTAGTCACCGTGCCCATGAGACCGGGTTGCTATTGCACAATGGGGACAGTGAACGACATAGACCAGCTAATGATCAGAATGGGCTTTTCCACACTCAAGGACTCAGTCCTCGAAGCAGGACTCGAGGTGGATGAAGCTCGCGCTGGTGTTGTCGACACTGTGACCGAAACCCATTCTGAAGTGCCGAAAGACAGTTCCGAGGCATTCGCGGAGACCGTCAAAGCCCTGGCTAAAGCCGTGCTAGGCCAGACGGAGGAGATGCAAGCGCTCAGGGATGTGCTAGAGGCCATGAAGGTTCAGAACAGCGTATTAACTCAGGGAGTGAAATGCCCTGACGATCCGGACACACTGTTCACGGTTCAGGGAGCTAAGGATTTCACCAGACGTACCGGGGTGAAGACAAAACTCTGCGCTGGTATTAGACCTACCGATGAAGATACTAACACCGGAGTGACAAATTCGTCTGGAGACACTCCAGCGCCTGACTCCCAACACACGGAAGATACTATGGCAGCTGCCCAGACACAAAAATCGACACGCTGATTAAGCTGTTGCAGCAGCCTCAACCGCAGCCTCAACCGCAGCCTCAACCGCAGCCTCAACCGCAGCCTCAGCCTCATCAAGAGTTGCACACGCAGCTACAACCCCTACAGAGTTTAATGCACTTGGCCCCATTGCTCCAGCAACTTACACAACCCCAAGCCCAATACCTGTGGAATCAGCAGCAGCATCGGCAGCAGCAGCAGACCGCTCCAGGTACATTCCCCTGGCATATGCCCGCAGAGAACCCGTTTCAGTACGGGACTCTGACCGAGGAGCAGAGGAGGACAATAGCCATGGAGTATAACAGGCAGGAATCTGAGCGCCAGGCAGCGTCGCAAAAAGAACACAAGAGGATGCTCGATTCGATCAAGGCCAGCATAAGGGACGTTATACTAGAACAACAGCGGAGCTCCACCTCAGAAGAGTCTTCGTCTAATCGATCCAACATGGACACGTTGCAGAATTTGGCCAGGGGCACCCCATATAGGCGTGTGAGCGCAAAGGACAAGCAGGATCCCGCGAGCATCTCGCAATTGATGAACGAACTACGTGAGCTCACGAAGCAGATTTTGAATCGTGAAAGCAGCCTCTCGGGCCAAGAAGATGGCGAAACCGCGGTCACGATGGACACTGAAGACAGCCAGGGCCCCACACACTCAACATCCAACAACAACCAGCAGGCGGCTGCATCGCAGTCCAATACATCTGTGACGAACAAACAACAGGCCGGATACTTGGTACCCTCGGTTCGATGCAGCTCTCCTACAACTTCAAACATGGGAGAGTTCATCTCAGGGGTTGTCACAAAGGTGGTGTGAGGAGTGTGCTTGTTGTTGTGGACCTTGTTGTATTGCATGTGGTGATATACAGTATGTGTGTGTGTGTGTGTGTGTGTGTGTGTGTGTGTGTGTGTGCGGGATTAAATAAAGTCTTAAGAGATGCACCTAAGTTGTCAACGTGTTTTTCTTTTAATTAAGGTATCCTTATGCAGAGACCATATGATCAAGTGTTTTTTGCGGGTTGTTAAATGAGCCACTAATGACACACGTTTCACCGCAAACCATGCTGACACGTGATCGTCGACACTCCAGTGCCACTCGCTATGGTGTCACGGAACTCGATCTGCTTCATGCTCAATGAAGAACCCGTGGTTGCACGCTCACGAGGAAATGCTATTGCCAGGATAGACCTGGAGACTGATGAGCACAGCGAGAACGACGTGGTAACATCAGGGTCTGCCGAGTATAGGGGACAATGGAATAACCTGGCGATATCGAATATCAATATGTGCGCTGGGAAATTGTACCTGATAGCAAAATCCGTACCCGCAGCGGGAAACAACGTCACTATGCTGAAAGACCGTACGTAGCCCGGCCTGGACATGTTACCCAGAAAGTATGTACCCGAAGAGGACCTTATCCTCTCCTGCGCCTCCCTGAACAGGACTATGATAACCAGAAATGGTCACCCTCTGTACCAACCACCCGTGGTAAGCTGGATCAATCGAACCCACGAGCAAGTTCGGCGTGTCAAGGGTACACTTTCCAACCTAGTCAAGGTTATCTCGATCGCGCTGGTGTTTGTCACTCTCTTTGTGCACACGCTCAGACTGTGGAACCTGTTTGCATGGGGATTACTGGGCGCCCTGTGGTCTCTCATGGTGTGCATCACACTGATCGGAGGTTCCGCAGTGGCCATGCTGAGCGCTGTGAGACGAAGCAGTCGCACTGACACCAAAGCGATTGCTGATCCCATGTCAACCATGTCCGTGGCCCAGAAACTCCTCATGTTTATCTTCTTCTTAGCCACGTATGGTTACACCTGGTTATACTACAGATTCTGCTGCAGCACGGAGCTCGTTGTCTCGCGGGTTGAATGTTCAGACAGACGAGGTCTGTCTCTGTTCCCGATTCTAAGATGGACGACGTTCGTATTTGTCTGGATTAACACCGTCGGCTTCGTCAGACTGGTTCGAGCCAATTGAACACATGTCACTTCGCCAAGGGATTCGGTTACACTGTCTTCTTTTTTCCATTGTCTATCTCTCCTATGACCTGGCACTATGGGGTCTACTAGAAGGGAACTTTGTCTGGCTCTCTGGGTATAAGGTTATATGCTTGGCTGCAGCAGTGAAATCCTTGCCTGGAACTGAACACGCTACTCGAGAGAACCACAGAGCTGCAGTGTTCTACTCTGGCGACCATGTGCCACGGCGAGGTGCTCGCTCTGTACAGAGAGGACAAACTGTCTGCCTCTAACAGCGCTGAGGAGTGCTATAGCAAGACAGCTTTTGGACGTGGTGAGCAGATACAATTCAACCCTTACAACCAGCACAACCCGCCTCCTGTATTCTGGTGCAGTCTCATGACAGTCATGGTGCTCTACAACACGGCACATCTTGCTCTAGTTCTGCTTTCTGACACGTTGCCTCTAGTATTCGCTAACCCTTCTTCTAACCCTAACCACTCAACTCTTTTGGGCTACGATGGAAGATCTCGCGGATACCTGGTGGGTGAACCTTGTCATAGGCAAGCCAGATGAACAAAAATGGCAAGAAATGTGCGGACATCGACATAGCTGGTGGCTCGAAATGGGAGACGCGCATCACCCGATGTTCAGCGAACCGGATTGTGATCAACTGTGCTACCGCCGTTCCCAGCCCCATCAGGCTTTGACCCCTTGGTGGCTGACATTAGGGAAGGAACAGAAACGTGGGACTGGCAAGACGCCGGATAGCCCAAGCGCGGCCAACAAGAGCGCGAGCTCCCCAATAGCAACCAACTGCAGCGTGAGTGACTCAAGTCCGGTCAACCAGAGTGTAAGCGCCTCAAGCACGAGCCCCCATGACGCGAGCATACCAAGGAATTCAAAAGTCACTGCAGTGAGCCTGATGTGTATATGTATATGTGTGTGTGTTTGTGTGTCATATGCTTGTGCACCCCTACCATTGTTACAGAAATACAAAACAAACCAACACAGATCCCAGATCAAACCGTTCACAAAAGCCATCTGTTCATATTGAGCTGAGCCATGAATCTGTCACCGGTCTTGTCAAAAAGTCTTTGACATGCTCGTCCTCCACGATGGTGCTGATGGTCATTATGTTGAAGTCGTCGGTCACGGCACGAGCTGCTGCTTGTCTTAGAGCATCAGAAATGTGATATCCGCCGCCGTTGGCAATGAGCGTCATCATTGACAGTATACTTTGGGGTGTGTAAGGTGAAATCAGCTTAAACACGTGAAAGCCGTCCTCGTTCTTGATAGACTGTATCACCTCTTCCACGGGGTCGCCACCGTTCTCACAATTTACCTTTCTAGTAGCCAGCAGTCCTCCCCAGATGCCATTGTTCACGGATCTGTTGTAACCTTGGTCGCCGGTCGCCTCGAGTTGAGCATTTACGTCGTCGTGGTTAGGGAGCTGCACTGTGAACCGATCTCCCTGCATCAAAGGGTCACGTCCCGTGTTGATCAGCTCCACTTCGTACATGTGCGGGGTGTTCAGGAAAGGTCTATGGGTAATAGAGCTGTTCCTGGTGCAGACCGACACGTCTTTCAGGTTCCTAATCGCGTCTGCGCTCAGCCCATGTAGAGTAGACACGTATGAATCCCCGTGTGTGACAAAGTGGAACAGGCCAGCGGGGAGCTCGTTCTCAACTTTCTAGTCAAGAGGATTTTGGTCTGCCCATGCTCCGGTGAACTCACGCTCCTTGAGAGATTGATCGATGTGCTGGCCAAGTGTGGCATAGAACTACTCTATGTGTACAACGCAGAGTTTGATGTCAGGGTGATTGAGCAGCGTGTGCATTTCTACGCAGAATCAAACTACGCAAAGTCCCGTGACCTAGCCACCCAGAAACGAGCCAAAACGCTATTGGAAAACTGGTGTGGGCTCTTCATGACCAGGGCACTGACCGCGGACACGGTGGCACCTTTCTTCCAGTTTGAAAATGTACGGTATCTGGATATGTACAAAGACATGCTCAATAGCTTAGGTTCTGAGTTGCTTAGCGGAACCGTGACGTGGCATGAACATCATAGATTTGTACAGGATGGCGGGGACCAGAGACATCAAGTTTGCATGCACCAGCATGAAGTTGAACGACGTGGCCCCCTTTGTCATCGCCAAGCTCAGGAGGCTTCATGGAAAGCCCCCGAAGGACAAAAGGAAGCTTTACAAGCTGGCAGACATCAGTTACTCTAAAATGGACGAGATGATCAACCGCGGGGGCAAGAGTCTCTTTGCCGTGCTGGTCTACAACTTGGTTGACTCGCAGTTGTGCGCCAGGCTGGCCAAGGTCCTCAAGCCCGTCTCGGCACTTTTCCACAGATGTAGGACCACTCTCAATATAGACGTCGTGGTACACGGAAGAGGGGATTTGTTCGGCGGCTTCGTGCAGAGCATTCACTCCGTCCAGATCCCTCAGCTCAAGATTACACTCGACACTCTCAGAGTCAAAGCGGGACCCGCGGGTGTGCAATTGGAAGGCCGCGAGCGATGGAAACCCGAGATCGAGGCTGACGACGGTGCGAAGTGGAAAGGGGGTGCCGTGTGCGACCCTCTCACGGGCCTAGACTACTTGGGACCCGGAATGGGCCTGGAGCTCGCGTTCGACTTTGCCAGCATGTACCCATTCATAATGTGCGCTCTCAACATCTCGCCCGAGACCACAATTCC
Source organism: Sander lucioperca (assembly GCF_008315115.2). Classification (NCBI taxonomy): domain Eukaryota; kingdom Metazoa; phylum Chordata; class Actinopteri; order Perciformes; family Percidae; genus Sander; species Sander lucioperca. The sequence continues at coordinate 23,290,326 of NC_050192.1, read as the reverse complement.
CTGGCCGCCCGCAGACTTCCCACACGATCTGTCGGGTTGGGTGTGTTACAACTGGGAGGCCGAGGGCTTCAAGTACGCCTCACTCATTCTCAAGTACGACCAGGCCCAAGGTTGCTTTGTGCACGCCCCGGCCGTATTCTCTTCCTCGGTCGAGTACTATCTCAACCAGAGAGCCGAGTTCAAGAGGAAGCTCAAGGACCCCGAGATCGGCGAGGCCAAGCGAGTCTACTGTAAGACGCTTGAGGGAGAGTGTAAAGTCCTGGCCAACTCCTTTTACGGGACGGCTCCCCATCCCGGTGGGCCACTCATATCCGGCCACGGCAGGCAACAGATTGCCGTGGTAAACAGCTGCGTGTCTACCTTTTACAAGCACCGGAGATGAAGACACGCTCACTCGCGAGCCCGAGAATGAACTCCTTGAGACCTTCGCCGGCAAGGCCCGTGTGGCTTTGGGTGACAAGTTTAGACGGGCTGGCCAACACGTGCCTTCCTTTCTGGACTACGTGCACACCGCATTGGTCGAGGACACTCTCAAGAGAATGTACGTGATAGGCATCGGTAACAAGCACCAACGTCAAACACGTCCCGCACGGCCGCCAGTTTGTCCGAGGCTCGTCTGGCGGCTCTCGACTCGCGGTCGTCGAATCGCAGCAGTCTCGAGTACGCGTGGAACCGTTTGACCGGCATCGTGGCGCGGAATATGGGCCTGCCGCTCTCCTCGTGCCACAGGCTCTCCGCGGCCTCGTTGCGGGACCTGTACACGCCCGAGAGGATCAGCAGCCCGAGGTAGCCGCGCAGGTCCGCGGCGTCCATCGTTTTCCAGTCGTGGCCGCATTTCCTCAGGCCCTCGAGGTTCGTTGCCGCCACCACGATCTCCTCCACGTCCCGCGTGACAAACAGCTCCAACGCGGAGACTATGTCGTGCACGCGGGCGCGGCGGCGGCGGCAGTAGCAGCGGTACCAGCAGTAGCAGCAGAAGCAGAAACAGCAGAAGCAGCAGCAGCAGCAGCAGCAGAAGCAGCAGCAGTAGAAGCAGCAGCAGCAGAGGCAGAAGCAGTAGCAGTAGCAGCAGAAGCAGAGCGTGTGTGCTCGTGTTGTTGTCCTCGTCTCGGCTTGTCTCGTCATCTGACGCGCAACCGAAAGATTCGCATTCTTGGTCCTCGTCAGAGTCACGTTCTTTTTCTTCTTCTTCTTCTTCTTCTTCTTCTTCTTCTTGAACATTGCGTACGGTGCCGGTGAGGAGCCGCCGCAGGTTCCCATCCAGAGTCACACAGCGGGCCATGCTGGCTTTGCACCTGGCTGCTAAATTGAGGATCAAATGTCCACAAGAATAAAAGATCGGACACCGACGACAAAAAAACAGAAACAAAAAAAAAAAAAAAAAAAACAAGAAGACAAATTTGTACAGTATGTGTGTGTGCATGTAATAAAAGTGTTTAGTATGCCGAGGTCAAGCCGGGACATTCCCTTTCCCTTCCCCTTTCCCTTTCCCTTGCCCTTGCCTTTTCCCTTTCCCTTTCCCTTTCCCTTTCCGTTTCCGTTTCCCTTGCCCTTGCCTTTTCCCTTTCCCTTTCCTTTGCCCTTTCCCTTTCCCTTTCCCTTTCCCTTTCCCTGGCCCTTGCCCTTGCTCTTGCCCTTTCCGTTGTTGTCGTGTAGCGGATAAGGAATATATTCCCAATTGTCCCTGATTTTGCATTGCAAGGTATTGCCATTGGCCGAAACGTACCCCAATGGAAATGTGGTCGGCGTTTTGGGACATTTGCCATACACGCGTAGATTTTTTGGGCACATTCTAGCCATTTGGGTTGCCGATTTGGGCACACTTATGCAATTTGGGAACGCATGCACCGACCACCGTTTGGGCCGTTGGAGGCGCTGTTTTTGAATCTGACGATTCGGAACGATATTGACAATTGGGAATACGTGGTAAGGGGGTGCAGGAGTGATGGCCAGTAGGGGGCAGATGTGCTTGGGACAATTAGGTACACTTTTGACACTTGGGTATAAAATTGGTATAAAATTGGTGGCAATAACTGAGTGGGGGCTGCAATGGCCTGGGGGGGGGGGGTCTTGGGGGGTGGTGGGAGAGGGGGGTGCATAGGACATTCGGGAACACTTTTGCCAATCGGGAACACTTTTGTCATTTGAAAGGGGGGGGTTACAGTGGCCTGGGTGGGGGTCTTGGGGGGGGTCTGGTGGTGGTGGAAGAGGGGGGGTGCATAGGACAATCGGGAACACTTTTGCCAATCGGGAACACTTTTGCCATTTGAAAGGGGGGGGGGGGGGTGCATAGGACAATTGGGAACACTTATGCCATTTGGGAAGGACAATTGATAACACTAAAACCTCCCTATGAAAAACAGGCCAAGTGTCCCGGGCTTTCAAAGTCTGACCACTTCTGGGGGAGCCAGTAGGGACCCTTCCCACGGGTCTAGGACCACCAAAATTTGGTCATTTATTCTCCACAGCGCCCTCGGTAACATCGAACAGGTTCCAGGCCGTTATTTTACTGTTAAGTGTGGGAAACAGCATATTAGCATTGAAAATTGCTTCGTGACCTTTGACAATGGCTTCTTTGACCTTTACGTTTTACATTGTGGGACACTTGGGAACACTTCTTCCATTTGGGAAGGACATTTGGGAACACTTCTTCCATTTGGGAAGGACAATTGGGAACACTCAACCACCCTATTAAAAACAGGCCAAATGTCCTGGGTCAGGCGTTGAATCCTTTTTTTTTTTTTTGTGCCCCTGGTATACTAACTTACTTCCAGGGAGATGAAGGGAGGCCAGACCGGGGCTTAGCCTGCAATCAGGCCTCGCGGTCGGACACCCTGCCCGGCTCGCACACCCCCTGATGTTCCAAAATGTCAAAAGTTTTCCCAAATGGAAAAAAACCCTTATAAACCTAACAAGTACAAGTGAAAAAATTATACTTGTCATTGAAATATTGAAACAAATTTCAAGTATGTTGCATAAAAGGGGCGTGGCTACAATATTGGCTTGGTTCCAGCCCCCAGGACCTTTGCCTTGAGCATATAGGATTCCTGATGGTCTACGGTTACCACACGTTTAATCTATGGTTTGTGGCGGCCGCTCGCGTGCAGGTTTTACGCGCGTAGCTCCGTTTTTTTAAGAAATACGGCTGTTTGAAGGTCGGACATTTGGGAACATTTCCCATTCATTTTCCCTTATAAAATCCTCCCATTCATTTGTAATTGCATTTGTCACGCCTCCCACGCGAGCACGCTAGGTGCTAGCGACTCCAAACCAACTTGGCCCCGCCCCATTCGGGCCCGGCAACAACATATTAAAGTTTCGGAGCGCTGGCACGCTCAGAACAAAAGTTTCTCCGTTCAAAACTATATTTAAACATTGTGTTGGACGTACCGATCGTCAAGGCCATTTTTTGGGGGAACTTTGAACGGGACTTTTTTTGTTCTAGACGCTTTGGAGCAAAAATAATTGTGCGCTTTTATAGAGGGGCCCGCAGCCCACTACTGTACGAAATCTGGGGTCTCTGGGGGCTTTCCTTTATTAATTATGAATATTTATATTTTTTGAAAATGCCATGGGAAATGGAAGAAATGTTCCCAAATGTCCAAAAACCTTTTTGAGGAGCCAGTAGGGGCCCTTCCCATGGGTCCAGGTCCACCAAAATTAGTCATCCGTTATTCAGGACGCGCTCTTCAACACTGAACAGGTACCAGGCCATTATTTCAATGTTAAATGTGAAAAAAAAATTATTAGAATTGAAAATGCCCTTTTGACCTTTGGCCCCTTATATTTTGGGAAACTTGGGAACATTTCTTTCATTTGGGAAGGACATTTGGGAACACTTCTTCCATTTGGGAAGGACATTTGGGGGGAGCCAACTCCCCTATTAAAAACAGGCCAAATGTACCGTTTTTGAAATAAGGGAAGTACAGTGTTAGGAAAGACCAACCCAGGACATTTGGCCTGTTTTTAATAGGGTGGGTGAGTGTTTCCAATTGTCCTTCACAAATGGCAAAAGTGTTCCCAAATGGCCGACCTTCCTGTGCAGCCATGCTAAGTGCTAGCATGTCCAAACCAACTTCATTTTACTCCATACAGAGCTGGCAACAACATACTCAAAAACCAGGGCTGTAGCAGAAATTTGAAAAATTGCCATTTTTCTGGTTCAGGTTTGAGGCCAGAAATGCATCCACAAGTCCTCCAGGTGGGAAATGACATTTGGGAACACCTTTGCCATTTGGGAAGGACTCTTGGGAACAGTCAGTCCCCCTATCAAAAACAGGCCAAATGTCCCATTTTTGAAATAAGGGAAGTACAGTGTTAGGAAAGACCAACCCAGGACATTTGGCCTGTTTTTAATAGGGTGGGTGAGTGTTTCCAATTGTCCTTCCCAAATGGCAAAAGTGTTCCCAAATGGCCGACCTTCCTGTGCAGCCATGCTAAGTGCTAGCATGTCCAAACCACCTTCATTTTACTCCATACAGAGCTGGCAACAACATACTCAAAAACCAGGGCTGTAGCAGAAAGTTGAAAAATTGCCATTTTTCTGGTTCAGGTTTGAGGCCAAAAATGCATCCAAAAGTCCTCCAGGTGGGAAATGACATTTGGTAACAATTTTGCCATTTGGGAAGGACACTTGGGAACAGTCAGTCCCCCTATCAAAAACAGGCCAAATGTCCCATTTTTGAAATAAGGGAAGTACAGTGTTAGGGAAGACCAACCCGGGACATTTGGCATGTTTTTAATAGGGGGAGTGAGTGTTCCCAAATGTCCCCAAATGGTCTACCTTTTCCTGCATGAATGCTGGGTGCTAGCAACTCTAAACCAACACAGTTCTACTCTATCAAGATCTGTTAACAACATAGGGGGTGTGCAAGGTGAAACCCCAGTGAAAGGTGCACCCAGAGGCCCCAAACAGCATCTCAGAGACCTCCAGTTGGGAAAGGACATTTGGGAACACTCAACCACCCTATTAAAAACAGGCCAAATGTCCCATTTTTGAAATAAGGGAAGTACAGTGTTAGGGAAGACCAACCCGGGACATTTGGCATGTTTTTAATAGGGGAAGTGAGTGTTCCCAATTGTCCTTCCCAAATGGCAAAAGTGTTCCCAAATGGCCGACCTTCCTGTGCAGCCATGCTAACTGCTAGCATGTCCAAACCAACACAGTTTTACTCCATAAAGAGCTGGCAACAACATACTCAAAAACCAGGCCTCTAGCAGAAAGTTGAAAAATTGCCATTTTTCTGGTTCAGTTTTGAGGCCAGAAATGCATGCAAAAGTCCTCCAGGTGGGAAATGACATTTGGGAACACTTTTGCCATTTGGGAAGGACACTTTGGAACAGCCAGTCCCCCTATTAAAAACAGGCCAAATGTCCCATTTTAAATATGGGAAGAGCACTGAAAGGGAAGCCCAACCAACGCAGGACATTTGGCCTGTTTTTAATAGGGGTCTTCTGTGTTCCCAATTGTCCTTCCCAAAAGGCAAAAGTGTTCCCAATTGTCCTTCCCAAATGGCAAAATTGTTCCCAATTGTCCTTCCCAAGTTGCAAAAGTGTTCCCAAATGTCCAACGAAAGTTTATCTAAAAATTGACTTAGAATCTACAAATAATGACTTAGTTTTTCTAAATAATGACTTAGTTTCTGTAAATAATGAGTTAGTTACCCTATATGGCAAAAGTGTTCCCAATTGTCCTTCCCAAATGGCAAAAGTGTTCCCAATTGTCCTTCCCAAATGGCGAAAGTGTTCTCTTTTGTCCTTCCCAAGTTGCAAAAATTTTCCCAAATGTCCTAAATTCCTATCAGTTTCCCTAATTAATTAATTGATTCCCTTACGTTTACCAATTAACGACAGTTTGTCTAAAAATTGACTTAGTATCTACAAATAATGACTTAGTTTCTCTAAATAATGACTTACTTACCCTAAATAATGACTTAGTTACCCTAAATAATGAGTTAGTTTCCCTAAATAATGACTTAGTTTCTCTGAATAAAGTGTTGAAAGCCCAAATCAGGACATTTGGCCTGTTTTTAATAGGGTGGTTGAGTGATTGCAATTGTCCTTCCCAAATGGCAAAAGTGTTCCCTATTGTCCTTCCCAAATGGCAAAAGTGTTCCCTATTGTCCTTCCCAAATGGCAAAAGTGTTCCCAATTGTCCTTCCCAAATGGAAGAAGTGTTCCCAAATGTCCTATCCTCCTGAGCAGCCATGCTAAGCGCTGGCCGACTGTGAAGCCTGCGAGTGGGCTCAGCTCCGGTCTGGCCTCTCCTCCTTTCCCTGGAAGTCAGTTAGTATATCAGGGGCACGAAAAAAAACCCAAAGTGATACAAGTGTTCAAAGCCCGACCCGGGACATTTGGCCTGATTTTAATAGGGCGGTTGAGTGTTCCCAAGTGTCCTTCCCAAATGGCAAAAGTGTTCCCAAATGTCCTCCCTAAAAATGCCAGAGTCCACACATCCATCAGGGGGTGTGCAAGCCGGGCAGGGTGTCCGACCGCGAGGCCTGATTGCAGGCTAAGCCCCGGTCTGGCCTCCCTTCCTCTCCCTGGAAGTCAGTTAGTATACCAGGGGCACAAAAAAAAAGGATTCAACGCCCGACCCAGGACTAATGGCCTGTTTTTAATAATAATAGGCTTCCCAAAGGGCAAAAGTGTACCCTTTTGTCCTTCCCAAGTTGCAAAAATGTTCCCAAATGTCCTAAATTCCTATCAGTTTCCCTAATTAATTAATTGATTCCCTTATGTTTACCAATTAACGACAGTTTGTCTAAAAATTGACTTAGTATCTACAAATAATGACATAGTTTCTCTAAATAATGACTTAGTTACCCTAAATAATGACTTAGTTACCCTAAATAATGAGTTAGTTTCCCTAAATAATGACTTAGTTTCTCTGAATAAAGTGTTGAAAGCCCAAATCAGGACATTTGGCCTGTTTTTAATAGGGTGGTTGAGTGATTGCAATTGTCCTTCCCAAATGGCAAAAGTGTTCCCTATTGTCCTTCCCAAATGGCAAAAGTGTTCCCAATTGTCCTTCCCGAATGGCAAAAGTGTTCCCAATTGTCCTTCCCGAATGGCAAAAGTGTTCCCAATTGTCCTTCCCAAATGGCAAAAGTGTTCCCTTTTGTCCTTCCCAAGTTGCAAAAATGTTCCCAAATGTCCTAAATTCCTATCAGTTTCCCTAATTAATTAATTGATTCCCTTATGTTTACCAATTAACGATAGTTTGTCTAAACATTAACTTAGTATCTACAAATAATGACTTAGTTTCTCTAAATAATGAGTTAGTTACCCTAAATAATGACTTATTTTCTCTAAATAAAGTGTTGAAAGCAGGACATTTGGCCTGTTTTTAATAGGATAGTTGAGTGTTTGCAATTGCCATTCCCAAATGGCAAAAGTGTTCCCAAATGGCAAAAGTGTTCCCAATTGTCCTTCCCAAATGGCAAAAGTGTTCCCAATTGTCCTTCCCAAATGGCAAAAATGTTCCCAATTGTCCTTCCCAAGTTGCAAAAGTGTTCCCAAATGTCCAACGACAGTGTGTCTAAAAATTGACTTAGTATCTACAAAAAATGACTTAGTTTCTCTAAATAATGACTTAGTTTCTGTAAATAATGAGTTAGTTACCCTAAATAATGACTTAGTTTCTCTAAATAAAGTGTTGAAAGCCCAAAGCAGGACATTTGGCCTGTTTTTAATAGGGCGGTTGAGTGATTGCAATTGCCATTCCCAAATGGCAAAAGTGTTCCCAATTGTTCTTCCCAAATGGCAAAAGTGTTCCCAGTTGTCCTTCCCAAATGGAAGATTTGTTCCCAAGTGTCCCAAATTAGAAATACCCAAAGGTCAGAGGACAATTGGGAACACTTTGTCCATTTGGTAAGGACACTTGGGAACAGTCAAGTCCCCTGTTGAAAACAGGCCAAATGTCCCAATGTTTAAGTAATGTAGGAGCAAGCCCTACCCAGGACATTTTGCATGTTTTTAATAGGGGGTTGACTGTTCCCAAGTGTCCTTCCCAAATGGACAAAGAGTTCCCAATTGTCCTTCCCAAATGGAAGATTTGTTCCCAAGTGTCCCAAATGAAAAAGACCCAAAGGTCAGAAGACATTTGGGAACATTTTTGCCATTTGGGAAGGACATTTGGGATCAGTCAAGTACCCTGTTGAAAACAGGCCAAATGTCCCAATGTGTAGGAGCGAGCCCTACCCAGGACATTTGGCATGTTTTTAATAGGGGGTTGACTGTTCCCAAGTGTCCTTCCCAAATGGACAAACTGTTCCCAGTTGTCCTTCCCAAATGGAAGATTTGTTCCCAAGTGTCCCAAATTTAAAAAGACCCAAAGGTCAGAGGACATTTGGGAACACCATTGTCATTCGGGCAGGGGACACATTGATTGGGAACAGTCAAGTCCACTGTTGAAAACAGGCCAAGTGTTCCCAAGCGGCGGAAAGACCTCCCGATGCTTCGCCGGCAGTCCAGGGGGCAGGGGTGAAGTCTCGCCGGGAAAGGAGACCTCGGCACCCCTGCCCTGTGGCTCCCTCCCTGGCGGGCGGCGCGATTTTGGGAACACTTTTGCCGTTTGGGACGTTTTTGGCCTCCCTCGGGGCCCTGCGGACATTTGGCACGCGACTCAATGGGGGTGACGGTCCTGGCGATTGTCCTTCCCAAATGGCAAAAGTGTTCCCTATTGTCCTTCCCAAATGGCAAAAGTGTTCCCAATTGTCCTTCCCAAATGGCAAAAGTGTTCCCGATTGTCCTTCCCGAATGGCCGAAAGTGTTGCCGATCGTCCTTCCCAAATGTCATAAGTGTTCCCGTTTGTCCTTCGGCACTTCTAAAAGTGTTCCCGTTCGTCCGAGGGACAATTGGGAACATTTCGGGACATTTCGGATGAGCCCGTGTTCCCTTTTGTCCAAAGTGTTCCCGATTGTCCCGCGGGGAGATAAAAAATGCGCCACCTGGTGGCCGAAGTCGGAACAGGTCCCGAAACGGGACAAACGGGAACGTTTTTAAAAAACGATAGGTTTGGCGCCGCCCGGCCGGAGGGGGGCCCGGGGCCGCGGGCCCGGTCCCGGATCGAGGGCCGGGCCGGCGTGGGGGGCCGGGCGCACACTTTCTCCTTTTCACCACACGGGTGTTCATCTCATTGCGGTTCATGCCAGTCTGATTCACTTACAGTGTGGCAAGACATTCTCCCAGACGGGATTGTTTTCTCTCGCACTGGTGCGCATCTTACAGTGTGCCCGGTCGAGGAGTGCTATGTGTGCTGTTTGTGCCGCACAACGTAGTGTCGTCTAAACACAACACTGAAATGAGAGACACAGACATGGTGTTTTTTTTTTTTTTTTTTTTTGTATCATGATTGGGTTTATTACAAGGAGTCATGAACAGGCAAACAGAGTCACACGTGTCACATATACAGTAATCATGGTTGAAGCTCAAAGGTGTGTGTGTGTGTGTGTGTGTGTGTGTGTGTGTGTGTGATGTAAGCGCAAGAGAGTCACAGCACAGCCGTGTGTCAGACCACACACGGGTGCTGCTGATTGTGTTCTTCACTCTTCACTTGGCCTCGCCTTGCTTGAAGCTGGCCAGGGTGCTTGGTCCACTTGCTGGGCATCTGCAAATTGTACGATTCTCGAGGGATAGTCATAAAAGCTTTTCACTTTCGGGTCAACGTAGAAACACAATAAGGCCAACAGGTCCCCGATACTGTGCTGGTGCGTACACTCAACGAAAAAGGGTCTGGTGAGGTGACTTTCTTGAGGTCCTATTAAATCGAATCCGGATATCGATGACACATTTCACATCGACAAGGGCCAAGTTGTTCTTCTCGTGCTCTGTCAGGGTCCTGTTGTTTAGGCGCTGACAGTCGTACCAGGCGGACATTGTGTCGGTTGCTGAGCTTTCTGTCTTGGTCGACCGGGGGACTTGTTCCTGACTTTTGGCACGGGTTGCCTTGCACATGTCCATAAATGTAAATACGTTACGGGTTGTGTAGCATTCGGAAACACGCGCTCTCAGTCCTATCTGTCATGCGGGTCCTAATGCGGTCCATGTGAGCCTTGTGTAAACACAGGCACGCATTAGATAATGCTCGATATTGAATTGTACGGGCTGTAGCTTCTGCAGTCTCGCACAGAGGCTGTCATGTCCGGGAACGCTCTCTGAACATCCTGGACGGGCTCCTGTCTCTCCTTCAGAACGGTCGAAGTCATGACCATGGTCACAACGTACATCACGTAGATTACGATGTTTAACACGGCGATGGCACACTCCATGTTATGCAGCCTCTGCCCGTCGCTAATCAGAGGTCGATACAGTAACTCCATGCATCCCGCTATCACGGCCATGAACAGCTCAATGTTCATCATGATGAGGCACGTCATCACGGTCCCGGTGCTCTTGGGACCCCTGTACGGATCCGACGCGTCATCCATTTTCAGTTTGCTCTTTGCGGCGAAGTAGCTGAGCACTATGCTCACAACCATGGCCACGCATCCCAGTGTGATCAAAGCTATCCCCGCGTGGATGTAAGCGTACTCAAATTGCGGTCTAGCCTGGGCCGAGCTAGGGTCGGCGGACGGGCGTACCGGGTCCCTGGTACCGTGGTCGTTGTCGATGAAGTACAGAACGTTGTTGGGGATGGTCAGGAACCCCACGATGAGAGAGGTGATGACAGCTATTGCAGCTCCCAGCTTACCCTTAAAGCGAACAGCTGCTCCGTTCAATAGGGCTGGCACTTTCTTGGTATTGGCTACCAGAGTCTCGAGACTCATCGCGTTCACTCTCCGTTGCATGTCGCACAGAGGATCCTTGACCCTCTTGTCTGTTCGGTGGTACTTACTCGCCAGCGGTTTCTCTCGCGGTGGCTACACCAGCGAGCCGACAGGCCTAGAACTTTTAATACAATGAAGCTCCGAGACCCCGCGATTGTGTTCCGGGGCTCATGGGGCACCCTGTGCGCAAAGTCTACCGCAGATCACCGTTGGTACAAGGTTCAGGGTATCACCAGAACTCTCGAGTCCATCAAGTTTTGCGGGAAGCGCCCGCAGAGGCACAACATGATAAGCATGGACATGTTCGTCAGGGTTGTCAAGGACCTGAACGCCAACCCGGATATGCGCCGGTGTCAAGGTCGCCGGCGTGCCCAGGCCCGACGCGGTTAGTGTACACGGAGCCTACACGTACCACAATGGCTGTACGCAGTGCACGTCCATACGCGACACTTGGGGTTTCTACACTGAAGTGGACCTGGTGGCCCACGACACCGTAAGGGACAACGTAGTGCTGCTCGAGCTCAAGACCAGGAACAACGACGTGCTGGACAAGGTCACCTTGTGGCGGTACAACACGCAACTGTGGCTGACGTGGCTGATGTTCTCGCTAACGTACCCGAGCATGGCGGAGCGGTCCGCTGTACTGTATCGTTGTTTACTCCATTCTAACCAACCCTCTGTGCTGAGACAGAGTGGAACTGCTGTTTGGCTGCTTATATACACACACGCACACAGGAGGGGTTGACACATCTGAGCTTGGTTTGTTCATCTGACTAAGGCCGGACACTCCCAATACGGATCCATGTCCGTGTAGTGCTCAGTGTCCGACTGGTGCTCTATGTTCAACGAAGGCTCTGTGAAATAAAGACTCTGTGTCTCGATGTGTAACTGTCCAGTGCCGGACACTCCCAATACGGATCCATGTCCGTGTAGCGCTCAGTGTCCGAGTGGTGCTCCGTGTCCGCCGAAGACTCAGTATCCGACTAGCGCCCCGCGGCCGAGTGGTGCTCCATGTCCGACGAAGGCTCAGTTTCCGACTAGCGCCCCGCGGCCGACTGGTGCTCCGTGTTTTTGCTGGCGACGGTACTCGCTTTCATCATTGTCACATGTACCAGTTCAGAAACAAGTCGCGCTTGGACCGACATCCGTTGGGCAGAGTGACACACCGCGCTCGGTGTGATATCCGTTGCTCGGGCGTTGGAAGCAGGACTAACAAATAGGGCTTAGGACAGCCCAGTGTACAAGGGAGTTCACACATTTATAGTTCTCCTCTGTAGTTGACAGTTAGACTGTGAGTCCTAACTGGTCTTTGGGTGGATAAACTGTTCCCAAGCCAAACCAATCTCAAGGCCATTTACTGTCACTGTCACTGTCTCTGTCTCTGACCCAGCGCGCCTATAGACCTCCTGCTCCACCGGTTTGGCCAATATGGGGTTGAGACACAAAGCTATCCATGCGATGCTGGCAAACCCTCACCTAGCGCCGTTCGAATTGATCAACAGCCCTTCTCAGCCACAGGATTGGACTCTGATAGACCATCTCATAGCAATCTACAAAGTCAAGGAGAGTGACTACGCTGAGGATGATCCACAGACGAGCATAGTGCGCATGGCCAGAACGCTGGCGTGTGGCTACATGTCGGAGAATGAGGGCACTCGGTGTGTAGTGCTTGTGAAGGATGGAGCTAAGGCTCAGAAGCCGGCCGTGAGGGCGCTCAGACTCAACTGCACCCCGAAACCTCACATACAGTTCTGTGAGCGCAATCTATGCGCCATAGAATACACAATGATGAAATTTCTGGCCGACATGGGTATGAAAAATAAAGTGTTTCTAGTGACCGGGGCCAAGGGAGAGGGTGAGGGAACCTGTCTGGAAAACCTTGTTTCGTATCACGAGAAGTACTTGGATTACCTGGAGCAGCAGGACGACTGCGGCTCGCTGAACACGATCGAGGAGCTGAAACCTCGCGTGCTCTGCGAGGTGGAGCCCAGCTACGCAGACGGAAAGATAGAAAGACCCGATGGTTTTGAGGGCGTGTTTGTGGCGAGCTTCGCGGACCCCGAAACTTTGCAAGTGTCTTTGTTGCGGAACGCGTGTCAGCGGTGTAGGAGCGTGGAGGCTGACACGCTGCTCGTGGAGTTGGCCAACTGTCTCGTGGGCAGTGTGACCGTGTGCACCGGAGACTCTGATGTGGTGGCCGTGCTTACGGCTAGTGGACGGGAAGGGATTACTATGAGGATGGACAACAAGAGCTACAGCGAGGGTCGAAACATGCACACGTCGAGCTTCGGCAGGCTGTTGTGTGCTATCCCTGACAAACAAGCGGCGGAACCGCTGTTAGAGACGCTCGCTTCAAGCGAGGATAGGTTCCGAGTCCTGTGCGATATCGCCGCCGGGGACGAACACCTGCTACCAGACACGCGACAGCAACACGAGACATTTGAAGCCATTCTGGAGAAGCGCGAGGAAGCTGAGGGGAGAGACGACCTAAAGCTAAACGTAGCTTAGTACCAGCAAGACCAGTCATTCAGTTTCATATTCGAAACACTGTGGCCCGCTTCTGGCCAGGCTCTGACATCAAGCTCCGAATCGGAAAAGCCCACATGTGCCGGTGAGAAGAGGAAGATCTCGTGCCTGCAGGAGCCCGACAAAGTCCCTGAGCTTGAGCTAGATGACGAAGTCTCTGAGCTCGAGCTAGACGACGATGGAGACGTGGCAGACCTGAGCAAGAAAGAGAAAACGGTCTTGTCAGGTCTCAAGTACTTGAGCAAGGCGTACATGAAAGGCCTGGTACCGATGGACAGCTACGGTCGTTTTTTGAGATTGTGCCGAGCAGGCAGGTACTTGTACATGCGCATTAAAGGAGACGTAATCAGAGATGATAAGGTGCGCACGGAAAAACTGGTGTTCATGGCACTGTGTGGGAGCGACTACAACAAGGTGCTACCGGGACTGGGGATCAAGAAATTGATGACCGCAGTGGTGACCAAGTACGGATTCTCTGAGCGTGACGGTGTTGTAGGCTTTAGCCGTGAGGACTCAACGCGGGGTTCCACACTGGACTCGAGGCTTACGGAAATGTAATGCGAGCACGGTCTCGATAATCGTGTGTGTGTGTGTGTACTGTGTGATCTGTATATGTTGTGTGGTGTACAATAAACTCTTGTTAACAATCCTTTACTGTCTCACAGAGTGTTTCTCTATGGTTCAATGATTTGTATTTTTTATGTTTGAACTGGATGGGTTTGTTTTTTTTGTTTTTTTGTTTTTTCTTAAAGCATGAGATACCATACCAGAGACCCAGTCGGGTCTTTACTTAGTGTAACAAATGTAGCTCGGAGTTTACAGTCACTATTGTAGTTCACAAGAACACAAGGAGTTTGTTCAACCGCGTGATTATGGGTGTTGTGTATTGCTTGTGTTCTCAAGCTAATAATAATAATAATAATAATAATAATAATAATAATCATGGTGAGTGTTGGATGTCCTGTTCAGGGTGCCAAGCTGCTAACACACCTAAAATCACATAAAATCTGCTGGTATCTCAAATGTACACAATAATGGCAGGCAGGCCCAAAGGGTACATGATCTTTAGGTATGGTAAGACCTACCAGTTTCTTCCTGAACCTGATGAGATTATATTGCGGGATCGAGCCGTTTGGCGCTTTCGATCTTGGCGCACGTACTTAGACGATGACTGTGAATACAAGAATTGCCTCAGTGAAACAGAAGTCACGAGATTTGAGCTGTTACCGGCATTCCTTGAGGCCAGGGCTATGGGTATCCTGAGCGGACCTAGTGAGGTCGAGACTATGCTGGACAAACAGCTAATCGCATTGCGTTACAACTCGCCCCCCATCGCACCGAGGAACATCGGGGTCGCGGCGGCTGGCGCTCTCTTGGAATTGACGAAAACCCTGCGAGTGAACAACATGCCCAAGGATGAACGTACGATTTTTCCTTGCCTATTTACCTCAAGGGTCGACTGTTTCGAGTGCAGCAACAAGCCCTTCACCAACTACTACCGGCACGGTGACGTTTCTCTCACAGATGAACTCGTGCAATGGTGTATGCACTCCTTCACGTTGTTGGGTACACGTAGGGGTACAGATCAGATTATTGGCATATTATCAAAGATGTTTATCAATATTAATAAAGTTATGAATATGGTTATTAATAACTTTATCAAATCAACAAACAATCAAAACGGGGCACCACCCTGAAACTTCAGGGGCCAATATTGAACTGTGGAATAGTCTCATTTGTCAGTGGAAGGGTGAAATCCGAGCACTGACCTGTGTTTAACCAGCAATTAATACAATAATACACAAATAATCACAAACAACTGCTAATTAAAGTATAGTAGAATTTATTAACTTCAAAATTATCAATGGCCAATCAATAATCCTTTGATTAATTAAAACCAATATACGTTTCTTCTAAGTACAACAAAACAAAGCAAAAACAAAACAGCATGTGGGGAGACCCTCTGTGTGTGTGTGTGTGTGTGTGTGTGGGTGTGAGAGAGTGAGTGTGAAAGAGTAGGGGGTGACGAGGTGTAGTCTAGCCAAAGACTACAAAAATGGCTACTCTTGTGAGCTGCACAAAACTGTTTCACCCCAAGAGGGCGGTATTGATAGGCTAGGCCTAAGATTAGCCGTTAGCTCATTCAGGCTAAGCTATGTGCTACCAACAATAGGCTAGCTGCTAAGCTAACGTGTCTGCACACGTGTGGTTGACAAGAGGGAGACACAGGAGCGCAGAACTGTGGAGCGGTCTGCAGTTTATGTGAATCGCTGGTTGGCCAGCTGTTCACCTTAGCGCGTGTGTGTAACTAGCTATGTGTTCATATATGTGTGTGTGAGAGAAAGGTTTGAGAAGTAGGAAAGAAAGATATATATATATACTTGGATCTAACAGTACCTAAAACTCCTCAGCAGTGGAAGAAGCAGAAAGTAGCATTTACAGCCTGAACAAGCTAGCTACATATTCAACACAACATATCAACAATGCACCGTGATCAGAATACATTCACAGAATAGATTTGACTCAGCGGTCACAATCCTAGATTAATACATTACATGCGCAGCAGTAGCGCTGTATTAATCAGATCACATTAATGGTAACACAAAGTAGCAGCAATAGCAAATTACTCATTAATAAAACACACTATGTATCTCTGCCCAGACGTAAGCCTTCTTACTGTGTGTTCAGTCCGTTTGTCCGTAGGTTTCCACGAAAGAAAGAAGCTCTCCTTCCAAAAAGAGCAGAAGGAAGAGAGCTAGAGTCGACTTGAGAAGAAAAACGTGTCCGATTTCCTTCTAGAGAACGTGTTGTTCTCTCTGCAGTTTTGAAACACGATGTGTGTTACAGGATCCAGTGGTGTTCTTCCAGAACACCGAGAGATAAATCCACTTTCTGGCGAAAGTGGAAGTTTTGGCACAAGCTTGCGTGCTTCCTGCAGCAACGGGGTTGCTATGAAAGACGAAGATTTTTGGTGTCTAAGCCAGTTTTATAGTCTCAGGCCCCATGCTGTGTTTGGGGTCCACTGGTCCAATGGGAATGCAGGACCTCCTGGTGTTTCGGCCATTTTGTGCAGTAACACCTAGGTGCGACTTTTAGGCTGCAAGGTCTGAATGCAGGCTGTTGTTAGAAAATGGGTGATGAACCATCTTTCCTGAGGAGACCTGGATCGGAATTTTAGTAGGCCTTCTTTGTCTCAGGCCCATTGTCTCTGAGCACATGTTGGCTGGACATCCTTTGTTTGACAAGATAATGTTTAACTCACTCCTGGACGGTCCCAACAACGTGGACCTTGATGTTGTCCACGACCAAGGCGGCGTGTCAAAATACGAAACCTCAACACTGACAAGTACATAAGCATATAGGCATACTGTCCAGTTGTGACCAATCTTTCGACAAAATGATTCGTGACATTCCTATAGAGTAACACAAAACACTGACACGAACCAATACACAGTAGGGAAACACAGTTTTTCTTGTACACATACATTGTAAACAGCAAATCACAATCTTTCAGTCACAGCAACAGAGCCCATCGTCTTCACTTTACATACTAGTGTATGTGTAAGCAGCGGACAATCTGGTAACAGCCAGTGTGTGTCTTTGTCTACACCGCGCGGTGTCTGCACGACTGCTTTCGAAACTCAGGTTCCTAGTATTGCCCCGGCGCAACATGGTCACGATGTACATAGTGGGACTTGTGATACAGTGCATGTTACCTATAGCTATGCAGACATTGAGCACTACATCCTTGACCTCATCGCACTGGCCATGTGATCTGTAATATATGGTGCTCACGATCCAGGGTATCCAGCAGCACACGAAGAACGTTACCGTGAGCACGGGTAACACCTGAGCCCTTTTCAGCTTACCCCCAAACACATTCTTGTTGACATGCTGTCTCACACTGTACACAATCATTCCGTTACAGTACATAAAAATGGCTATGGGTAACATGAAACAAATGCTCATTCTGATCCAGAATGTCAGGTGCCACAAATGAGGATGCATGCTGTTGGAACACCTCATCGTGTTCTCGGAAGTGGGTTTTACGGTGTAGTAGCATATATCCACGAGAGCAGAGAGTGTGGCAACACAGGCACACCCTAGAGTCACGATTCTCCTTCTGCTTGGTCTTGTGTGGCTCATGAGTGGTGGCCTCTTGTGTACCACTCTCATGTACCTCTCGAAGTTGATATAGACCATGAGAAGTATTCCGTACTGGAGACAGAACTGTAAGGGGGCAGATGGACAACATTGGTGACTTGCACACGTGTGTGTATCGAGAAGTGGACAACTTTGGTGAATTGCACACATTTGTGTATCGAGAACTCAAGAGTGGTACGTAGCGTTAACACGCCATTCATCAGTTTGCACACCAAATAGCCAAACACCCAGCCCCTCATGAGAATTGTCTGAGTAACCCACACTGGGAGAGTCAGCAAGGTGGCTATGTCGCAGACTCCCAGATGTGCAAAGTAAACATCGGTATCACGCAGGGTCTTTCTTTGCACAGCCCAGTCCTTTGAACAGGTGCGGTAGAGCGTGACGATCATGTACAGGTTGACAATCAAGCCCACGGCAATAACAAACGCGTGGAGTACGGGTATGTAGAAAGTGCGGCTGTCTTCGTATAGATGGTAACAATGCATTTGCAATGACTTTGAGTGGTTTGCTGTTACATTGAAGAGTGTAACATCAGGCAATGAGGCATTGTGTGGTGAATCCATTCTATAGCGATCTCTATGTAAGCAAGACAAATGTCAACTTTGGAAGCTCCCTCAAGCCTTTTAAAGTTAAGTTCACGGTGACAGGAACTGTTGAACCTAGGGTGCATATCCAAGCGCTGCAAAGTCATCAGACCGACGGATGTGGTGGTCTTGGGTGTGGAAGTGTTGAGAGTTTGTATCACCCCTCTCTCACACTATTCTCAGGAGCTGTTCACCCTAGCGCCTGTAACACGGCCAAGCAGAGACCAGCATCCAAGCAGTGGCTCGGAAGCCAAGCAGAGACCAGCGTCCAAGCAGGGGCTCGGAATCCAAGCACAGACCAGCGTCCAAGCAGTGGCTCGGAATCCAAGCAGAGACCAGCTTCCAAGCAGTGGCTCGGAATCCAAGCAGAGACCTGCGTCCAAGCAATGGCTCGGTATCCAAGCAGAGACCAGCGTCCAAGCAGTGGCTCCGTATCCAAGCAGTGGCTCGGTGGCCAAGCAGTGGCTCGGTGGCCAAGCAGAGACCAGCGTCCAAGCAGTGGCTCCGTATCCAAGCAGTGGCTTGGTGTCCAAGCAGGGGCTCGGCATCCAAGCATAGACCAGTGTCCAAGCATAGGCTCGGTATCCAAGCAGTGGCTTGGTGTCCAAGCAGTGGCTCGGATTCCAAGCAGAGACCAGCGTCCAAGCATTGGCTCAGTGTCTGAGCGCAGGCAGAGCAACTGGTAAAGCGTGCTATAGCAACCAATGTGGCATGATATTAACAAAGCTCAGCACAAACGGTACAATACATTCTCTCGTACATCCAAACCTAAAAGTGCCAGCATGGAGAACCTGGACCCAAATGTCCAGAAGTTCCTTGATGATAACGGCTATATGCATGAGAGTAACAAGTTTCTGGGGATGTCCTTCCTTGTATTTACTGCAGTACCAGCGAATGCTCTACGCGCCATGGGTCTCACTGATGGATTCATATATGACCGTAAACTACTGTCAGATAGTTTGACAGAAAAATTGAATGGTGTCGCACAAAGGCATAGAGCAGAGAGGTTGTCACAAGATAACCAACGTGTAGAGCACCAAGACAGCGTTGCTAATGTCGGGGTCAGAAGTCCAGACTATGCGTATCACACTCGAGCGGTACCCGCTGAGACGATATCTACCACATATCAACGCAAACTCCGGGAGACTCCCGGCGGTCACTCCATGAGAGTTAACTATGTGTGGGTCCGGAGTCACGAATCCCGGCGCGCTAGGAGGCCATGTCACCGCCAACGGGAGCAGGGCTCCGAGGGGACATGGGGAATGTTAGTTCGGAGCAATGTCAGTGCGGATAAGAGCCGGAGCGGGTCCGCAGCGGCCCACGAGAGTCAGAAGTGCAGTGTCTATGAGTATTAGAAAGCCACACTCGTTCATCCGAGCAGAGGTTTCTACTTGCCTCAATAGCTTATGTCTTCACCAAAGGGATCTGGAGTTAGATAAAAGGGAGTCACATCCTGACTGAAACTAGACCTGACTAAGACTTTGACTTTAGCACATCTCTGAGTTCAGCCCAGACTCCACTCGACGAACCTAGCCCCCTACAATCGTTTTAATACAACCAGAGGTACCACACCGCTCGCACTACATTCCGCAAAGTGCAGCAGGATGGAGCCAACTCAGTCAAGTTGCCCTCACACCAGAACTGCAACCACTGGGATCACTACAACTTGTACATATTCATGTGCCCGAGGAGGTGCCGTGCTACTCAGAAGAATGTCATTGTACAGGACAGACCTCGGCGTTTTAAAGGAAAACGACGAGTTGTACAATGAAGACGCTGACGATCGAGACACGGACACTGAGGACCCTGTGTCTTCTTCAGTCGGAGACGCAGACGAGTCTTCTTCCGAGGGAGACAGGGACGGTCCTTGTTGGTCAGACCAAGATTACGATCCCGCTCTTCATTATTACAATGAAGATGAAGTTGCATATCGGCGGAGCAATGGCCTAGAATTCCAAGCAGAATTCGATGGAGGTTTTTGGTATAGACCGGGTGGTGGATGGTTCGTCGGCTGCGATCAACGACCCAACGGAGTCGTGTTTGAAGATGATGTGTGCAATGATTGAATTTGTGAACCTTTTGCTTCTTGTGTATGATGTGTGGCTTATGTGACTCAATGTGTTTTTTTTTTGTTTGTTTTTTTACTTTGTCAACCCTGTGCTTACACATGACCCATATGCTTATGAAACCCTGAATGTGTACTAGCTACGTGATGTGTGTCTGTAACACAGTTATTCAATAAAAAAAAACAAAAAACAGACACTCTCTATGGTGTACCTTCTTTATTGTGAGATCAAGTCACACACACACACATTCAAAAAATACCCTGCTTTCTGGTCTACAGCAGGTGACATCAACATCATCAACGGCAAACCATGGCTCAAATGAGTTGTGTTTTGTAGAGGACGTGTGCCATGATGGTTTTGACTTTGTCAACCCTGTGCTTATACATGAGCCATTATTATTGTTATATATTGCTTATGAAGCCCCAAATGTGTACCTACGTGATGTGTGTCTGTAACACTCAATAAAACAACCAAAAGCAGAGACTCACTCATGATGTACCTTCTTTTTATTATTATATCAAGTCACACAAGAACACACATGCTGCTACATGTTACAATAAACCTCACCACCGATTCTGATAGACCTTTCCCGGCCGTGTATCTCGTCTCTCGTGTGACATAGAAGCAAGAATGCAGAGAGCATGTCGTCTCTGGTGTACTCTCCGTTTACAGACTTCTTGCCCCCTGTGGTCACCGTACTACCTTTAGCAGACTCTGTGATAGTGACCATTGACAGTTCTTCTCTCAATTTCCCGAGTAGAACTTTTCCTTGCTGCACGTGGGTCTCATCGGCGAGCCTAGCCTCAGGTAACGATATCACATCGCGTGTCTCCAATACGCTCGCAGTGATATCTGTGGCCAAATTGACTCCCCTTTGCGAGCGCCTGTACATGAACACTTCCTTGTTGGAGCCCATCTTGTTACTTGAGCCCTGCACCCTGTGAGGTTCCCATGCTCGATTCAAGTATGCGAGTTGTCTTCATGGCCTCGGATAGCACAGCCCACCCCAGGGACATAACCGAGTCACAGTAATACAGTGTTTCTCTATTGATGGCCGAGACCGTACTGAGAACCATAGCGACTTTGGTCCTGGCGCCTACGTGCTTCCCTAGCATGTACTTGTTGTTGATATGCGACCACTTGCTGTAGAACTGGACCTTGAACCCGGAGCGTGCTAGCGAGTGATCGATTAGATTTTTTACATCGACCAGGGCATTGACGTAGGTGTTTTGTTCAAATACGATGACCACAGGGACTTCTTTCCACATGACTCTGGGCATGAGAAGCTTCAGCAGTCTGACATGAGCACTTAGCAGCGCAGCGTAAACTCGACTAACGTGATCCAAATCGCGTATCTCCAGCTCCTCCAGGGCCATAACCTGTGGTAAGCGGGTTGTGGGGTAGGGAGGTGTCAAAGAAAGACAGAAAGAAAGACAGAAAGAAAGAAAGACAGAAAGAAAGAAAGAAAGAAAGAAAGAAAGAAAGATGTAAAATTAGACTGTTAGCCAGGAGGATTTGAATACACAAGAAGTCACCATCGCCGACCATGTTCTGTCCCAGTTGTCAGGCAGCTCGAGAGGAAGTTGACACGTTGATGAGAATACCATGGGAGTACCTCATATCACAGTACGAGTTCATGATAGTGTTCACTATGTTCCATCGTAACATACTCTTCTACTCTAACATGGATCACGGCCAGCTCAGAAGTCTTTACAGCCAGCTCGTGTCCTTCTCGCCCGTTAGGATACTCATGATCGACACCTTAGTGGCCGTTTACAACAAACGAGGACCTGGTAAAAATGCGTGTGATTCACTCCACGTTCCCATCGAGTTGTCCAGGGTTATAACACTTGCTATTGGAAACTGCGTCCCAGAGCAATTCGTGCGCAGCTGCATATCACGCTGCCAGTGGAAGGGGTACGGCGATATGGTGCTAGCAGCGTTCGCCTCAGCCGAGACCATTCGCAGCGGAGCCCTAAAGTACATGGCCGTCATCAAGGAGAGCGTGCGGACAAGAGGATCTATTCACACCATAATTTCGCTAGCGGTAACAGGCTGGATGGTGAAACTATCGAACTCAGAGTGCATGTGCGGCATCTGGACCCAGGCCCTGGACCTGATCTCGTGCTTCGTATCCGACGCGGAGACCACGTTGACGATACAGGACGAGGCTCGGATAAGCGCATACATTTGCACCCTGTTAGATCTAAGAGCGCTCATCGACGGACCGCAGCGTAGCGAAAACTACAGACCTTTAAATTACGGATACACGTTTGGTGACCTTCTGATCTCGGGCTTAGATTCGCCCGACAACGGGACAACTCACCACTAGATTGCCACCAGCCAGCTCCACGGCACAGCACACTCCGGCGCAGGACCTAGAGCCTCCTCCGAACGTGGGATCGAGACACAGGTAGGCTCTGACCACGGACGCACGTCTCATGTGGTCCAAGGTGAAGCTGTTGTTCGACAGGAACTTGTTTATGACCGAGGACTCGAAGGGAGTGGTGATGTCGGTCTTGGTGTCGCTGGACGACGTGCTGCTGCTCCCTGTGACTTCATTCTCGAATCCCTTTGGGGTGACCATGTTCATCAGCTCCTTCAGATGGTTGTCTACGGATATGTGTTGAGGACAGTACACTCCGAGACACGCGCACGACAGTACCGGTTCCCTCTCATGATGCCTACACTTGAAGCTCTGTGAGACTACGTGGTAAGCCGGCTCCCCGTTTTCTCCGCAGATGTCGGCAACTTTGTTCAGCCACCGGGTGTTGTTGACGTGACTCGTGATGTGCACTTGCTTTCGCCCTCTGAACGCAATGTTCGGCAGCACGGCCAGTAGCACCTTTTTCACGAAGCCCACTTCGTCCACGAGGATGAGGTCGGCGCTCTGTCCTCTGCTAGCCTGTGAAGACACGAGATGTGGACATGGGGAGGGGTTAGGATCTCACTCATATTGACACTGGTTATTGCAAAGGTTCACATTTGAAATGAGAAGAAAATGGATCGAGACATGAAAGAGAAGAGGAAAATAAAAACGACGGCGGAGCAAGGACAGCAACCGGGGCCGAGTCTCAGCGGGCCCAGCATGTATCATTCCCACGCAGAGTTAATAGAGGAGCCGCAATGGGTGAGCTTCTGCGTCGAAGCGGAATGTTCTTTCATAGACCACAACCGGGGCTACGTGTGCCCAACACACTGCAGCAGGCATGTGTGCGCGGCTTCCAGTTGCTCTCTGATACAAACCATGGCCACGCGGACCCGGTACCAAGCGCACTCATCCGAGTCGTCGTGCCCCGTCGCAGCGCTGCTCGTATTTCAGAGGCATCATTTGTAGTTCACAGGAACCTACTACATGCCGGCTAAAGGGGACCCCATCGAAATGGGCTACGGTGCGATGGAATACGGACCGGGTACTCATGTCTGCAACACGGCATTGACCGCAAACCACATCATACTGAAAGCCTGCTTGCCTGTTATGATCGCACTGTTCTCCACGGTGCTAACTGACGAATTCACTGAACAATACAAGACGGTCGACAAGAGTCGCGTGTTGAGCAACTCGTCGAACGGTCCACCTCTCTCCTGGCCGGGCAAGATATTCGAGCTGGCCGAGGAGATACAGTTCGCCGGCAAGCACAGGCTGCGTTGCTCCAGAGACATGTCCTCCGTCGTGAAGGATGCTGTGTTGAAGAGCGTCGTGGCCACATCGACGTTGTTCAACTCGCGTAATGACAAGCTCACCCGGTTCATGAGGAAAGTGACGTGCAAGTACAACGATAGACACAGCAGGAGAGCTGACTTCTACACCATGGTGGTCATGCTGACACTGTGTCTCTTCCCATATTTAAAACATCGTGTACTCTGTGACCTATTTAACAACAGGACTTTAGTGATCATGTGCTTTGACAAGACTCGTACCAGGCACAACCAGTGGTCTACGCTCTCAACGCATGTCCACCTGCACGTGAACCAGCCCGAGTTTGTGAAGGGGGTGCTATCCAACAGCGATCTCGGAAGCTCCTTGCCCATTTTGGTCACAGTCACCTTGGACAAATACATTGCGGACGCCAGCTACTCTGAGAACATGCTTTGGGCCGTGCCTCCCAGTCAGATGCCCCGAGACCAGAGCGAGCAACCAAAGGAACCTCGGGAGGTCCGAAGACAGCCCGCGTGTCAACCGGGGTCATGGTTTCACCGAACAAAGACGAGCGTGCCACTCACGGGCAAGAGGAAGACGCCTTGCTACGTGGGGTACTACGAAACAGAAGAGCCGAGACTCCAGGGGAAAGTGATGCGTCTCGAGCACTCGTAGCCTGGACCAGGACCGCACGCGCTTTGCGTCCATTGACTATGATGTGTCGTTTTCAATTGTCATACATACATTATTGTGGCTATTGTGGCTTATTGTGTGTTCTGTGTGACTGTACAATAAAATATCACTCTCATGACACAAATGTTCTCTGGTTGATTAATTCGTATGAGCACACAAAAAAAGAAAGAAAGAGAAGAAAGGGACTGATTCATGTTTGGTCAAAGTACGTTATTCAGACACTTGTACTGTGCGTACATACATATCAGAACACGATGAATTATGAATGATGAATAACAAGCAGGAACCATGATGATCAGTTCGCGGGGGGTACAGGTGATCCTGACGGTTGTTGTCCTGGTCGCCTGGGTGTTTTGTCAGAGCTTTTGGTCTTCTGCTTTTGCATGCAAAGACCTGTCTTGGGAAAGACAGGTCTTGCAGACAGGTCTTTCCCACTTGATCGCGCCCTTAGATTTACGCCGCTGCTTCTGCTGCTGCTGCTGCTGCTGTGGCTTAGAACACTTAGAGCTCGCTGTATTCCAATTCCGCCTCCTCGCCACGTACTCGCTGAGTATTTTCTCGAACCTGATAGCAGAGTTCTTCGATTGCTCAGAGCGGTGTTTTTCCATAGCCTCGCATTTCCACTGTAGATTGACCATGCCCGTTATAGGAGCGTTGCCATGTCCACGGGCGAGTCTCCCATCCGTACATAGCCATGATTCAGCTGTCGAAGCGTGCAATATGCCGTGATGTGCGAGAATAACCATATGAGGGAAGCTATCTTTCTGTTATAGGCGGTAGGTTGAACGGTCTTTTTCAGCTGTAGCTCAACCCCCTCGGCCAGAGGCAAAGCGATCTGGGAATCCCTTATGCTCTTCACTAGACTCGACGCGATCTCTATAGGAAAGCCCGAAGCTATCAGGTGCTTGAATAAAACGATTCTCTCGGCCGTCAAGTTGTACCTAGGCTTGTATCTTCGCACGGGACCTATCATTGCCATGCACACGTACGAGAGCAGCTTGTCGTTGGTACCCGTCGACGCTGTGGACCTCAGGTTCATTCGCAGTTTTTCGAGTTTGAGCTGAGCACGGAGCCTGTCGCGGGTAAACTCGGGGTACTGTTCCGATAGGACTTGGGCTCTCTCGCGGCTCCTGTTCAGAGAGCCGTACAATTGATGAAGGTACCGCAACGGGTAGGCACTCAGATACCTGGGGGCCTCTAGCTCCCCGAGCGTGTGCCTATGCGAGTTGAGTTCGTGGAATATTTCTTTACCCAACGTTTTCTGTTTGGTTATCTCATCCCGACTCTTGAGTGACTCCAACTGCTCGAGAAACCTCATGGGTTTCAGACAGTTACCCGCGTTGCCACTGTCCTCGGCCTCGTCGGCGATGAACACGCTACCGCAGGGTCTGGCTCTCACCATTTCCCCGTGGTCATCCATGTGGAGATTGCCTGTCTTGTCCGAAGCCGGACCGTTGTCTTTCTGCGCGCACATAAACTCTTCGTGCCTCAGCGTGAAATGGTAGCACAACATCCTCCGCCTCACGTCTTTCCATGTGTCTGCGGTTATCTCTGCTTCGAATAAACACTCGGGACACTCCTTGGTGTCCATAGCCAGCTTTGACAGGTCGATCACTCTCGGTCTGTGGCCTCGGAAAGACTCGCTCTCAGAGCCTCTAGCGCTCCCGGGACTGCAGCGTCTGCGATTTCCCTCTGCCCTTGCCACTCTGCTAGACACACCATGAGTCCTATCCATCTGGGGTCCTGTGAGCACGTCGGGTGTTTCACGTCACTTCTCTTGCAAACAGAGGGCCACAGTCTCGTTAGTTGCGCAAATGCAGATATGCCACTGCAGCGTCCGAGGATCCGCGCACAAACACCGGTCTCAGTCCACAGCCATAGACGTTGTGCGGCTTGTAGTACTTGACGAGCCTGCCGGAGTCCTCCAATGTCGCTCTGGTCCTGTACTCCGGGTTGTGCAAGGGTTCAAAGAACACATGTCCTTCGCACCTAGGGAGACTGGGGACTAGTTCAATCTCGAGACGAGAATTGAGTAAGATGAAACTTGAACGCTCCCTCTCACGCCACTCGCAGTTCACAGTGGTGTGTTCCCCGGGCTGCGCTACACTGCTTCCTTGACTGTGTTGTGCGCGGTCATCTTTGCCACCTTCTCCGTCTCCGGCTTCTTCGTCTTCATCTTCTCTGTCGTAGTCTTCCCCTTCCGAGTACTCATCGAGCTCAGGCGACTCTGGTCTGTCCTCGTCAGACCCGACAATGTCCGCAGCAGTCTGTCTGACGAAAGACTCCTTGTAGTCAATCAGGTGCCAAAACCTGTCTCTTCTAGGTATAAGTTTCCCGTCGGCGCACCTCTGCCATTGCAGCTGCTCGCCGTACCACTTACCAGAGGTGCAAACTAGCACCTCGACCAAGTTCGTGTTCCCAGACTCCCATCTGTACTTTAACTCAGAGACCGAATTCCCTCGGGTATGCGTTGCAGCTTGCAAAACTCCCTCAGTGATAGCTCGCAGTGAACGTGCACCTGGGCGCACTCGCCAGCATGCTCGCAATATTTTCAAGTTAACCAGGCCCAGCGTCCGCAGACCGACCGTGAGCCACTTGAAACTTGACGAACGACATCCTCCGCGCCCAAATAGGACCACGTGTTCCGTTCTTGCGCCGAACCCGGCTATCCTGCCGGTGACTCTGGATATGTTTTCTAGCACTCGCTCCTCTTCGTCCGTCTCGTCCGCATAACCCCCGCAATCAGAGCTGCTACTACCCTGAGTCTCTTGCTTTCCCGCGTACCCGTTCACATCCTCACCGGTGCCATTGCTTTCCTCGTCGTCGCCACTCTCAACGTCCTCCCACTCATCGTCTTCAGTCGTGTAGATGTGGCCTGCCTCCACCTTCAGCCCTCGAATGTCGAACTCCTTGAGTCCTACAGTTCGTCGTCAGTGAGCTGGAGTCGTCCCCATTTCAGGCAAATGTAGACGTAGAAGATGTACTTATCACACATGCGAATGAGAGCTCTCGGGCTACATCTATTTGACCTCAGAGCGAGGAGAGCTCCGTGTCTCTGGCGAAAGCTCACATTCGAGGCCATGCTCGCCACCTCGCTCTGGAAGAGAGGAGACGATGCGTTTGATGGCTCTCTCTGCTCATTACGAAACGCCATGACGCGCGCGGCATCCGACATATTCTCAAAATATGAGCAACGCGTCAAGGATCAGGAGTGCGCGCGGGTCTCAGCTCCCCGACGAGAAAGCAACGTTGAATCAATGGAACTGGGGCACGGGGCTGATGGCAGCAAGACAGACCTGCGATACCGCGAGACCTGTATGAGTTCCGAGGATTCCTGTGATGAGGAGTTACCTAAGAACCCAATTAGATTCATACGTGTCGAAGGCAGCGACAGCGACGAGAGTATGTCAATAGCTGGGTTAAGCCTGTGCGATCGTGACAACGAAGAGACTGTGGATACTCTCGAGTCCCAACTGGCACAGTGGTGGAGAGTTACAAAGTGTGCCACCGATGACCTCTTATTGGAAAGAGAAAGGAGACCAGCGGAGGCGCGTTTGGGGCGCTCGACCAGCTCTGAGCCTAGATGTTTGCGATGCGAGGCCTACGACGCTCACTGTAAGGCTGCGGCCGAGACCTTCAGACGGGTCCTGGCCAGCTACACCAAGACCGTCTCTGAGCTCATGATAGGCTTCAGGAAGGTCCTAGAGCGGTACCCAGAGCTAAGGGTCGACTCGAGCGACAGCCATCTCCACTACATGGTGCAGGCTGCACTTGGGCGCAACAACCTGGTGCAGGAGATGGTTCGCCTGGCTGCAGCGAGACAGACTCAAAAGGCGTTTAGAAGCGCGCCCGGTGACCACGACGAGGCCGCGGTCGACCACGCCATAGTTTCGGTCCACGAAGCTCTAAACGCGTGCTACACTGACGGCAAGGCGCTCAGGATGATCCTCGACCGCTACGCCGATCTGTACGTTCGCTACATAGAGGTGTGGCGGGAATGTGTTCCAAGGTGTCGAGGGACATCACGGTGATGGAGTTTGTGAACCTGACTCAGGACAGGCCAGGTGTGAGACACGGGGAGCCTTGGTCAGAGGCGAGAGCCTACATAGCTCGCATGTTAGCCAAGCTGGGTAGTATCACCCCTAGGTCTGCAGGAGAAGCCTGTGGCCGTGCTCTGAAAAACATAGACCTCAACCTCTCCTCGGTGCCTAAGGCTTTTGACAAACACAAAGGGGTCATCGAGGCCGAGTTAGAGTACATACGAGACTGCCTGGATAAGAGTTCGCAGAAGTGGCGTTTGGATTCCCACATGATTGAGCTGCACTTCGACATCCGCAGCGACCTTATGGTCGCTAACTGTGCTGGGGGAGCTCTCCGTGAAGACTCTGCTGCACGAAAGGTCTATGCTCGTGTCGGAAGCTGACCAGAAACCAGGGCTCTCTGGAGCTGCAGGTGGCTCAGACTCAGTCCAAGCTCAGAGACTCCAAAGCTCAGCGCCGGCACGCGGAGATGAACGCGCTGCAGTGAGCACACTTTGCTGGCAATTGGTTTGGAGCGTTGTGTTGTGTATGTACTAATATCGTGTAGCGCCTGCAGTTTGACACAGCATGGACTCAGCTTGTGATTGTCTGGTGTACAAAAGCTACACCACAGAAGAGCACAGGGATGAGAAAAACGTTGAAACCGCTTGTCCGGTCTGTGCCGAGTACCAGGTTCAGGACAAGCCAATACGATGCATCGAGACTACACCCACCGTGTTGTTTCAAGGCGCGTGGAACTCTGGGCGCATGGTACCTTACGTGGAGATTCTCCAAGAGCAGCCAGAGCTAACCGCGGTCCAGGAATCCAAGCCTATATTCTATGTAAAAGACGGACACCTCATAGCCCTATCAGGTGCGATATACTTGCAGGACGTGTCACCTAACGGACCATGGCTCTCCGACAGGGCCCAGTGTCAGAGCTCGGTATTGAGATTGAGACACGCGGGTCTGATGTGTATACATCTACCGGAACTAAACAGAATAGTCCTTGAACAAAAAAACGACGACGGGCTATTGTATCTGACACAACAGTGGCTCAGGGAGAAAGAAAACATGAACCAGTGCATAGAGTTATTTGGACCCTTTGTCTGCGACGCCATGCTCGCGCCGATTCTCCACGAACTACTTCATTCAGACTGGATCGAAGAACGCAAGGAACTCAGCGAAACGAACAATGAGCTGAAGCTAGGCTGGGCACACGAATTTTACGATTGGAAGTCTGTCCCCAAGAACAGGACACGTTCCATGGTGTTTGCTCACCGCGGTACGTGTCAAAGCCAAGCCAAACGCAATGTACACGGTTGCCTACTCGTAACGGCAATAATGGACAAGATGAAACGTTGCGGTTACAGCCCTTGGTCCGCTGTGCAGGCAGTGCGCTGCGCTGAGACTCGCATTGTAAAGCTTCAGTGTACAGACTGTAAGCGTAGACTCCTGACATCCTGCGTGTTTCTCATGGAGTGTGCTGCCGTTGAGGCTTCTCGCCAGCGCGACTGGCTGGTGCGAAACGAAGCTGTGATTCAGCTGTGCTGGCTCCTGTATCAAATCCACAAGCCTGCGGGGTCTGATGTCGAAAAGTTGATAGACGCGTGGACCGGGTCGATCATGGCACACTTGGTGAAGTTCCAGGAGTGTCAGGCTATGAGAGCCTCGTTTGACCTAGATGCTCTCGTTATCATGTTTTCCATTGATCACATTCCGTTCGTTTCGCTTACACCCAATCGCCCCGTAAAAGTTGAGCGTGAAGCTGATCTAAATCCCGAACCCGAGTTGGTAAAGGTCATCACTGAAAACCTAGGATTCTCGCCTAAGCGCGGGGCTGTTGCATACCCGATTAAGCATGACCTCAACGTATCGACCGCTGCGGATGTCCGAAACAACGCGCCCGGCGCGATGGAGGCCAGGGCTCAAGAGGTGAGCGTGATAACACAAGCTCTTGTGTCGTGCTTCCCCAGGGTGGCTGCTTCGGCTCTGGACGATCTCACGCTGAAGGCGCCTAACACGCGCGAGTTCTCGGGTAGAATATGGCCCGTGTTTGTCAACTCCACCAGGACATGTTACCAGCTGTTCAAAGCCCTGGCTCTCCCTGTGTCGCCCAGTCCCGTGTACACACTTGAGCTGCTAGCGAGAGCGTGGAGAGGTGTGACGCGCCAAGTCTTGGAACGTTTCACACCAATGGGCGCCGAACTCACTCTCATAAGCCAATCTGAAAGGCGTTTGATGATCGACGTATTAGGAAAAGGCGTTCTACCATGCTTCGCGGTACAGGGTGACAGCGTGCCTGACCGTGTTGTGAGCTTCACGATAGCTTTGACGTTCGCAGCTTGTGGCCTACGCGTGGTTGGGGTCCACAGCGAACACGGCGACGATGACCGTGACACCGCCCAGCACACGGTCACCTCGGCAGGCCTGGTGTACTTTGCAGCGTGGTACGTACTCGTCTACGCGGGAACGTTGCACGTGCAGCCCCTGTTGAAGACTCGATTGGCCCTCACCGGTTCGGATGCTGACAAACACCTGTGCAAGGTCATCAAGGCATACCTGCAGGCCGAAAATGTCGAGACTAAAGGTCTGACAGATCGTCTTATGACGTACCAGCAGTGACTGACCGTGGACGAAGTCTCGTTGATGCTCAAGGCGCACGGCAAGCTCCCCGTAATGATCACAGAACGCTCATTTCCCATTTTTAACCCAGAGCGTAGTCATTTTCTTATCAGACACGGCCATTTTGAACCCGTGTTGAGTACAAGCTTGTGACATTGTGATAATGTGCATATGTGAATCCTGTATGAATAAAAACAAACTGAGATACACACTTGAAGCGTCTTTAATGTCCATAAACAGATGCAATCAAAGTAAATGCTACACTAACAAGGAACGTTCACAGAGGCAATGTCAGATACACAGTTTACGTATTTACAAGAAGAAAAAAAAAAAATCCAAAGCCATAGGCTCGTTATGGGACACTAGAAAGGTAAACGAGAGTCACAGAGGTAATAAAAAGGATGTATTAGAAACACACCGTCTTCCTAGCCCCACAAGAACCGAAAGTGGTGATTGCTGTATGAATAAAAAAAAAAAAACAACAAACTGAGATACACACTTGAAGCGTCTTTAATGTCCATAAACAGATGCAATCAAAGTAAATGCTGTAATAACAAGGAACGTTCACACAGGCAATGTCAGATACACAGTTTACGTATTTTATGTATTTAGGTACTAAAAAGAATGTATTAGAAACACACCGTCTTCCTAGCCCCACAAGAGCCGAAAGTGACATTGATACTATCTTCACTAAAGAGGATTGTACAAGCTGTGGAGTGACATGCTTTGGGTAGGAATGTGAATGTGAATGTCTCCACTCATGTACTGATCGAGACTCCCATCGAGAGGGTTGTACCAGCTGTGGACGGACACGCTTTGGGTAGGAATGTGAATGTCTCGATTGCCATGTACATCTACTCCACCACTGCACTGAACGAGATTCCCAGTAGCCATTCCATGTGTCTGGGGCACAGACCCCAGGGTTTGTTTACGATAACTGAAGCTGCCCGAATTTGGTTTTCTCTTCTCTCTCTCTGCTTTAGGTTGGTAGCGGATCACCTGAGCCAGGGTTGGCAGCTCTGTATGTATGTGGAACGGCCTGTAGGGCTTGAGGAGGAAGGTCTTGGTTTCCAGCATGATGTGTATGTACCGGTCAGAGCCTAGTATGGTCTTCAGGTCACTCTCCACCGAAATCTGTACCTCAGTGAATTTGCACAGGTTGTACACATTGTAGAGTGCTTCTTCAGTGTCAGCTACCCGAGTCGTGATTAAAGGGGTCACCACTGCGTGTGGCAAACACCTAAGTAAACCCAGCTGGTCAAGTGTCCTGATTATGGCACCTAAGCCGCTCTGCGGGGACTCAACATCGCTCCACATATGCATTGTGTCGACCAGGCATCCGACAAAGTCAACTCTGAAGCCACTGTCCCATCTCCAAATCCTTGCCGGCTGTAGCCACTTCATAGCGAACCCCAGAACCCTGAGCGCTACGATCTGCGCTCGTAGAAGGCACTGTAGGACATGGTAGGCTAGGATGACTTTCTCGCGATCCGCAAACCCCATTCTGTGCAAACAGCTCAAGTTCCAGTCTCCTGCGGCCTCGCTTACAAATATACCTACGCCAGTCCTGTTCATAGGCGCCTGCATAAGGTGCAGCGCGAACGTCCTGGGTACGAACGGGTGCACTTGGAGACAGGTGTGCATGTCCAAGATGTCTTCTATAATCATGACATTGTCGTAAATAACCCATTGCACCAACAACCCAGGTACATTCGTCATGGTGTTGACGAGGCCCATATGCCTCGGGTCTCGAACTTTAATCAAAAGGAGCGTGTTTGAGTCGCTCCTTTTCCTAGCCGGCACCTTGTCGATTATCAACTCGAGATTCGAGATAACCTACGCCTGTCGAATCGAGATTGTAGCACATCTGGGTCAGTCACTTCCACAGCCAGGTTGACTTGCTGAGGAACCAGAGGCTCGGGCTGCTGCCCCTGCAGGAACCCAAATCCACTGGGGTTGTTCGTGTCGTCTGCTGCCGCTATGATCCTGTTGAGATTCTCATGATCGTTGATGAAGCCATTTAAAGCATCAAACAGCATAACCCTCGTAGATGGGCAAATGTACATGGCGTCGTCATTGTCTTCAGTTCCCTCGTGAAACACCGCACTAGTCTGCGTCCTGGGAGTGTTTGAAGCCTGAGAAGTCTCTGTGTTATCGAGGAGCACATCTCCCAAGCTCATCGGTGTTGGAAACCATCCCGAGCTCTCAATGTTCGCTATCAGTGGAGCAATTGCATAGGTATTCTCAGTGAAGTGTAAGTTCGTGGCATATCTCTGAGGCTCAATATTACTATCAAAATAGATCTGGCTACCACAACCGGCGTGCGACTCGTGGTCTCTCTCTGAGACCGATTCAGTGTGACTCTCTGAGACCGTGGAGAAACCTGACGAGGAGCAACTGAGGTCATTGCCCACTTGTCTGCATAGCTTCTGCAACTCTCTGACAGCATTATCAGTTGTATCGTGGGGCTTCTTGTCTGCCATGTCAGGAACTGGCCTATCTTTGGAGCGTTTGTCCTTGTGTACACGTCTACCGCTCCTCGAGCCCGTGTTGCTGTCTGTTGCCGTCGAACTGTTGCGCCCTGTGTGGTAGATGACAAAGCGCTCACCAGTCTCTGGCAGACCTCAGGGTTAAATGTAGTGAATCCCGCCTTGTCACGAATCCCGCACGCCTCACCTTCCTTTAGCAACTCTATAACGCTGACACTTAAGGGTTGCTTAAATCCCAGATCCAAAAGCTTACCCTCAAGAGCTTTGTGTGTTCTTGAGTCCTTACCCAACCACACGTCCGGCACGTCAACCTTGCTCATGTCCCTAGGGCCGGCTATATCTGGTCTCAGTGTTGCCCATTTCTCGTCGCTAACCAGCCCGGCCCTGCAAAACGTCCAAGTGTCTAGCAAGACCTGGTCTCGCTGGGTTAGACTCTCCACTGAGCCCGCTCCCGGGTATGGTTCGTTACAGTTCCACCAGTCCTCGAGCTTCTCCTGTTTTACGACGGCAGAGCAACTTCCCTCGGGTGCATGCAATATACACATTGCCAGAGTAGCGCACGCTTTGCGGAAACACGTTTTGTCCTGCTCAGAATTGCTTGACCTGTACATCCTGGACAGTGAGACAAACGGTAAAAGCGATAGCACGTCTCCGGTCTCACAGTGTACAAAGAACGCTGTGACGAGGTTGTGCATTGCATACAAGTGTCTGGGAGGTCTCATGTTTGCCAGGCACGTGTCTCTGAGAGAGCCCATCACCCCTAGAAAGACCTTGCTGACATGAGCAGCGAGCTGGTCCTGGTTCAGGGGTTTGTCTCGCACACGCATCATCCAAGAGCCCAAGGTCTGCCATCGACAATCCAGAGTCGTCACCACGTGCATCATCACAGCTTTCTCCTTATTCTCCTTGTTTGCATCCTCAAACACCAGACAATCGAGTCTGGGTGCCAGCATTTTGCTGCAGGCCACGTGTTCCCAATCCATTCTCGGGGCTGCGAGCCTCCGGTCTCCGCACGTGGCTTGTCTTTCTTCGTAAGCCCTGACAGCGGACTGTAGAATATCTTCGACGTGCAACCGTGGCAGCATCACCCTCAACGAGAACATAGACACCTGTCCCCTGGACAGGTGTCTACAGGTGTCTGTGAAAAGAAGCGAAAAAATGCACCGGTGAGAGCTGTCCGGAAAGCGATGAATCTCTACAGGAGAGTTTCCACAGTCACTTATAGAGACGTTGGGACCGGGAACAGCAAACGCCTGAAATCGTGCAGTGCAAAGTGTTTCGTGTGCCTGGTCACCTTGGTCAAAAGCAGCAAAGACAAGCAGAGGGCAGGCATTAAACTGCGTTGTCAGTGTAACGTTCGCGTGTGTGCTACCTGCTTCAAAAACCACCTGGAATGGCACGTGAGTGAGCCTCACAAAGTGCCCAACCCTCTCGGGCTTCATCTGCACAGTCTGCGCGTGCTTCAAAGGCGTGAAGGAGAAACTATGCTGCGCGTGGATGTGCACTGGGTGTTCCTCTGAACTCCGAAACCAGGGCTCTCAATGTTTGAAATGCTCAGCGAGCCTGAATCTGTGTTCCAAGCGTG
Organism: Sander lucioperca; assembly: GCF_008315115.2. Lineage (NCBI taxonomy): Eukaryota > Metazoa > Chordata > Actinopteri > Perciformes > Percidae > Sander > Sander lucioperca. Next base: position 23,255,165 of record NC_050192.1, on the reverse strand, counting down.
ACACCCGCACCTTGTATAGGCTGCACGACGCCGATGACGACGACACGCGTAGGGACACAGCGAACACTAGCTGCCCTCGTGTGTCAACGGGAACTCTTGTAAGGGTTTGCTGGTGAACCCGCTAGACAATCCCAAGCCCCTACCCTCACTGATCTCCCCTTCGTCATACGGCGGCTTCGTCTCGAGCAGAACAGAAACCGGAAAGGCTCAGCAGATTGACCCGTGTCGATGTATCCTCTGCCTCCTGTTCAACCAGTCCGCTGCCATTGCACAGATGTACAGCGCTGAGAGTCTACGACTGGAACCTCATCCCACTGGACCCGTGTATTACTTCAATATTAAACTCTCTCCTGATGTTGGCGTGCCCGAGGTTTGCATCGATAGGTATCAAGGCAACGTTGTTGACTTTCAAGGTGCGGTGGGCAGCTACAAACCAACTTTCTACTACAATTGGAGAGACTTGTTAAAGGTGTTACGCAGAGACAATGCTGGAAAGATAGCGGTTTTACCTTCACAATGATCCCGCAGTGTGCTGTAATACGACGGGGAACCTGCTGATTCGGTCCTCGATCCAAGCACGTCTGTGGTTTAGACCACCAGTCTGAGTTCAAGCGGTTGACGATCCAACAATCGGTTGATAGTCTGACGAGTGGGTATCACTTCCCTGCAACTCTGGCTTTATTAACACATCTACTCTTCCCAGACAGACATACCCAAACAAGCATCCACTAGCTCACCACCTCAAACCTGGCCCCACACAGAGTACCTTACCATGGAGAAAATTCTTACCCGAAAAAGAGTCAGCTACATACAGGCCAGTGACTTGGCCAGAGTGACGCACGTCGCAGATGCGCTTTTCCACCATGACATGTTGACAACGGAAGAGCTCGAGTGCATACAGTCTATAAGAGGCACTCAGGACAAGGCCAGGGCGGTGATCGATTATGCAAGGAAGAAGGGATCCCTGGTTAGTAAGAAGTTGATGGAAGCCTGGGAAAACTACCAAGTCGTCACTGGAACCTCGGCAGCACCTGCGGTCTCTGACTACACACTCGAGATCTTGGACGAGCTCGCCAATCAGGATATTGAGAAGCTGTTCCATGCTTACCATGCGAGTCTATGGACACCAGCCTATCAAAAAATGCAGCTGATGTCAGGAGGAAGGTGTGGCATACACTTGAAGACCTAACCAAAGACTCTTTAGAAAGGTTCATATGGTCGCTACATCTTCCAAGCTACAAGTCTGAATGTATCACGAATGTGAGCGACCTCGTTGAGGTACTCACAGAGCATGTGGACCGTGACACGGTCACGTACGTGGAAACCATCTATGCAGCTCTGCGTAAGATCAAGAGACACGACTTAGCACAAACCTTGGCTACGTACATATCTAGCCTTAGCATCTGAACTTCAGTGTGCCCTAAACAGGTTAAGAGACTTACTGTACCCATTACACAGTACTGTATGAATAAAAAATGAATGCTTGTCAACGTGTGTTTGTATTGATTTCATGTGAATTGTGCGAACGGTTCAGTGGCTTGGGATAGACAGCTCTGAACGAAAAGCTAAGTGTTGGAGAACCGTGGCCTTCATGTTAAAATGGTATCAGAGACACCAAAGGACAATAACAAGCATGGTAACGATCGCTCTCTAAAACAAAACAAAAAAGAAAAGCTATATGAAGCTATTGGACAACTTTATTCTTCGCTGTATAGGGCTAGTATGCGTATCACGCACAGGCTTTGGAATTGGTGGCCGACACTCGACCAGAGTCATAACCTACGCCTGTCGAATAGATCCTGTGACAATTAATGCAAACGGACAAACTTTTTTTTTTTTCACCGTATGGGGCATGTTTACCGTAGGTGTAGCGCACACAGGCTTTGGAATTGGTGGCCGACACTCGACCAGAGTCATAACCTACGTCTGTCGAATAGATCCTGTGAAAATTAATGCAAACGGAAAAACTTTTTTTTTTTTCACCGTATGGGGCATGTTTACCGTAGGTGTAGCGCACACAGGCTTTGGAATTGGTGGCCGACACTCGACCAGAGTCATAACCTATGCCTGTCGAATAGATCCTGTGAAAATTAAAGCTATCGGACAAACTTTTTTTTATACCTGACCGTGCCTTTAATATGTATATATTACAGTTTTTTTCGATTGCTGTCGTTTGACAGTGGGCACAACTGGAGTCACATGTGCAAAACTCTAACTACAGTCTGCACAGCAGCAGTTCATGTGGACCAAACGCTAGTTCGTTTTCATTGCTTGAACACAGTTTTCAAAACTCTACACACTTTTCCCATGACTTTAACCACAACGTGCACACGTGGATCTACACCACTTTGTTCAAATGCTAACCTGCTGTCAAAACTGTTAACCACGCATTCAAAACAGAATAGATTTTAGTCTGGTGCCTATCAAACACTGCTGATTGCAATTTTAGCTGAAAGCCTAAGCAGATGTCTTGTTTTAGACTAGTTAGTGAACATATATGGTATTTATACAGAGAAAGCTCAGAAAGCCTTTTTTTGTATACAAACACCAAATAAGAAGTAAACAATTGTACACTGTACCGTTTGAAAATAACAGGTAAAAGAGCAAAGATGCCAACATGTCCAGGTAAGATGTCTGAGGTTTTATATACACAGCTATAAAAAAAAAAATGAAAAACACTATATATTTACAATAGTAAAACTGCGTTCGTACTGTTTTTCAGAAAGTAATGGAGGTGAAAGCAATGGAAACACCACATTCGTTTGTATTTAGAGATGATGCAGACATCCAATGTGATGAAGAAAACTTTCCACATGACGCTGGAGAGAGGCAGGATTAGACACTACGCTTTGTTACTGATACGTATGTACCTTTAGTTTTTTTTTTTTCAGTAATTCCATAAATTACTAGAGACAAAATACTATATCGAAGAAAACTGCTGATTTTCATTCCTTCTTATTTACCTTACTTAAAAATTGGTATATATTTTCCTTAAATAAACTATTGAGTAGTGTCAAGTCACTGAAATTGTTCAAACTGTAAAGATGAAAAGTTGTTTGTAATTTCTGTATTGGTGTTTGATGCTAGTGTTTTTACTCTCAGTGTGTTCTGAGTGACAGTGTTTGGCTGCACTGAGCCTGTTTTGAGACGTGTGTTAAGAGTTGTGTTGCTTTAAATGAGTTTTGCAGGTGATGTGAACTGTTTAACTCAGGTGACTGTTGGTAATGCAGACTGTGGCTTGAGTTTTGCACATGTGACTCCAGTTGTGCCCACTGTTGTTTAGCAATAGAAAAAAACTGCAAAAAAAATCTGTTGTATGTCTCATAGGGGCTTTCATGTTAAAAACAGTATCGGAGACACCAAAGGACAATAACAGGCATGGTAATGCTCCTTCTCTAAAAACAAAACATGAAGCATGTGTGTGTGTGTGTGTGTGTGTGTGTGTGTGTGTGTGTGTGTGTGTGTGTGTGTGTGTGTTGTGTGTGTGTGTGTGTGTGTGTGTGTGTGTCTAGATATATATTTTTATTGATGCCAACAAATCGTAATTACCGGTATTGCAGCAGCAAAAATATCAGACACATACAGAGCATACATTAAATAATAGACACAATATACATGAAATAATAATAATAATAGAATACTACACAAGCAATAGTTTTGAAATCTATACAATGTGAAAATAAAATTTACAACTGTTGGATGTAGATACACCTATTGTGCAAGGTTGTGCAAGGTGCATTCAGTGCAGTTGCGATGTATATGAGTCTTATCTCACACTCAGAGATGAAGTGTTGAAAAGTCTAATCGTCTGTGGTATGAATGATTTCCTGTAGCGGTCCATGTGAAATCGAAGCTGTCAGAGCCTCTTAGAGAAGACGCTCCTATGGTCGGGGTTATCAATGATAGATAACAGTTTGTTCAGTGACCTCCTCTCCACCACAGCTTCAAACGTCTCCTGTTTGCAGCCAATATCAGAGCCTGATCAGTTTGTTCAGTCTGTCCCCACTAGATGGCGGAAGAGAACAGAGTGCTGGCCACAACAGACTGGTAGAACATCTCCAACATTGTGCTGCACACGTTGAAGGATCTCAGCGTCCTCAGGACATAAAGTCTGATCATCCCCTTCTTGTAAACAGCAGTGCTGTTGATCTTTCAGTTCAGCCTGTTGTCGATGTTGACACCCACGTATCTGCACTCCTTAATCACGTCCATCCCTCTGTGTGTGTGTGTGTGTGTGTGTGTGTGTGTGTGTGTGTGTGTGTGTGTGTGTGTGTGTGTGTGCTGCTTTCACACACACACACACACACGCTTTCACTCCATAGGCAGACTGCCGGTCAGAAAAAAAAAAAAAACGCAGGTGTTGTCTGTCACAAATTGAGGAGTGTGTGTGTGTGTGTGTGTGTGTGTGTGTGTGTGTGTGTGTAAAAAAAAAGCAAGGGTTATTTCACCCTTCCTCAGGCAGTTATTTACCTTTCACAAATTATACTTTGTTGAAAACCTCTGAATAGACAAAGAAAAAACACGCAAACTAGCTCAAAAAATAAAAGGTACAAAGCGATAACACACCTAAACAGTATAAATCAATATTACATATATGAAGTATATATACATACATATCCAAATAGTAGGTTGAAAACATCTGAATAGAATTAAAAAAAACACAAACTAGCTCATTGCTGACAGTAACAATTCCATAACCATCATGTATAAATCAATATCGCATATATATATATATATATATATATATATATATATATATATATATATATATATATATATATGAATGAAATATGTTGAGATTGTGATTCACATGAATGATAAAACAACAAACATTTTTTTCCTACATTGCAGCATCCGAGATATCAAGTTGCAGTCAAACAAGGCACTCATGCAACAGATGGGCCTTTATGCTAGACATTCAGGGGATCATCCTTTGTTGCAAGACTTTGCTAAATTCCTGATGAATGACCTATCAGTTCGAAATTATAAACAGGAGGTAAGGACAATCCTAAACATTTTGCAAATGCAACAATTATTTTAACAAAATACACCAGATCCCAAGGTAATTTAACATGCTTTCTTTGCTTTTCAGGTAGACAATGTGGCTCGATATCTCTACTACTTTGACCGCCGTGGACCAACCCTTGATTTCGTCAAGGACAGGGCAAAGCTCCGGGAATATATTCAAAAACTCACAGAGGCAAAGTTGAGCAAGCAGACCCAGAAAAATTATTTAAAAAGTTTGAGAAGGTTAGCAGCATTTCCTTTTGGGTATTTGTTGAAATGCTATTAACACTTGTGTTGGAGTGTAGTTGTAACAACATGTAAATGCTTAAATACTTGTGCTACTTCCCACAGATTCCTGATTTACCACACCTACACAGCCAACATGATAAACGACAACCCAACCTTGTACGATATCTCCGTAAACTTCCTTAAGTTCCTTGATGTTGTGCAGAGAAACTGTTCCCGGAGTGTCAGCAAGGAAATTGTCAAGAAGAGGTTAGCAAAATTGTTTAACTGGATTACACTGCAGATATGTGACCAACGGGTCAATTAAGGTTATTAATTAATTATATATTTGTTTGACTTTTCTTATATCTGACTTTTGTTATGTCTTAGGTATGACACTCTGATGATGCCTATGCTTTCGCCAAAGGACTGCTTGGCCGTGCTGACAGCCGCCAAAGGGGATTTCATGAATATCATGGGAAAGCTACTTGCTGACAAAGACCTCACCTTGGTCCTCTATTATCTAGAGGCTGTTGTAATCCTGAGACACCTACAGCGACCGGGGGTGGTGGAGAACATGAACGTGAGTATTATCGTGGTGTGTTCAACGTCACTGTTATATATGGACAGTGTTTCATTGTTGTTACATTGACCTTACTAAGCTATGCTTGTTTTGTGCAGGTGATTGAGTGGATCAAAAGAAAGAGAGATCCCTGTGGTGACACCATCATAGCAGTCATGGAACACAAAACTGCAGCCCAGCAAGTGGCAGGTTTTGCCCTTTCACAGGAAGAGGAGTTGGTAAGTTCATCAGTTACTGTGAAAACCTGTGCAGAACCTTTTAAATATTAGAAATTAATATTTATTTCTATTCATTACTCTGCCAACAGTGGTTTCACGAGTACTACACACGGGTGCGTCCAGTTTTCCTATGGAACCAGCAAGAGGATGAGACAAAAAACAGGTTTTTCCTCTCGACCAAAGGCAAGCCCATCTTCAATGCATCCAATGACCTCTACCGGCTGCACAAGAAGTATGCAATCCCTCATGACTTCCCTTTCAATGTGTACTTCTTTTAATAATGTGTCAGGTTTCTGGTAACATGTTTATGGATGTCATAGTAATATCCTATTTACAATTGCATTTTAGGTACAAAATTCCATCGGTGACCAGTCAGACAGCCCGCAGGGTGTTCGAGACAGCCACGAAAACATGTTCAGAGCAGGAAAAGGCAATGGTTGCCAAATATCTGTCTCATTCAACTGCCACTGCCGATAAGCATTATCGCATGTTGCAGCCTGATATGGTGTGTCAAGCTAAAAAGTTGATAGCTACGTTGGCAGGTGATTCCGGCAGGTAAGAATGTTACACATTTGTTTACACAATTAAAATGATCATCAATTTGTAAAACGTATCAAGATGTATGCTGTATGTTTCAGATATTTATATTTATATATTTTTTGCAGTAACGAGTCAGGAGATGAAGGGACAAGTGCTGGTGGTGCCACCCGTGTTGCCACCCGTGGTGCCACCTTCGTTCAAAGCACCTCCAACGTGCAAATGGAAGTCCTGTCCGCCTATGACAAAATGCTGATCGTGCACCCTGTCGAAGTGGATGCGGAAGTGCCCAGTAAGACTGAGAGAGACAAGTTTTCTCCAAGACATGCCAGGCAGCTCTATGAACGTTGGCTCAAGGCACAAATGAAACTCCGTGTCAACCTTGTTCTCTGTAAGTTTTTTTTCACATTTGATGACCATTATCAAGTGACAATACTAAATACATGAGTCCAACAGATTCTTTATTTTACTAACAAAATACTTTCTTCCTGACAGCACACTTCAACAGGCGTCAGCCATCTGAACAGCGGATCATCGCTTACATAAACAAACAGGGATGGGAAAGCAATGTGCCCAACGGTGCCAAGCTCTTCAATGAGTGGAAACCCTCAGGAAAAGAGGACCATGTGATGGACTCGCAACAAATTCAGAAGCTTGTCAAGTCCCAGAAGTGGAAGGGACTTCACATAACTGACATTGAAGGGAAAGGCAAGGGTGTCCTTGCCACCCGCACATTTCAGCCCGGCGAGGTGATTTGTGACTACCATGGGTCCATTGTCACTGCCAAAAAGGGGAAAGAAATACACCAGGAAACAAGTGAGGAAGAAACTGGATATGTTTTTTTCTACACTAACAAGAAAGGGAAGCCCATGGCCATCGATGCACATTCGTCTAGCTGCGACTGCCACCCTGGAAAGCAGACCTTTGGAAGGATGATAAATCACTCGAGGACATTTAACCTCAGACCCAGGTTGTTTACCCTGCAAAAAGATGAGGAGGAAAAAGATGTCATTCTTTTGATTGCAACCAAGGCCATTAAAGTGAACGAAGAACTTTCGTTTGACTATGGCGTGGACTGCAGGTCTTTTGGAGGAGAGGGTTCCGGCATAAGTTGGCTCTGATTTCTCTGTCTCTGCAAAACACCACTACATCAATTGTGTTTCTCTGTCTCTGCCAAAACACCTGCATTCATTTCCAGACACTAATTCACTTGAGATTAGGTCCCATAACGGGCACTACATCAATTGTGTTTCTCTGTCTGCCAAAACACCTGCATTCATTCATTGATGAAGAGGAAAAAAGTGAAGAAGAGGATTAGGGGGGGGTTCAGTTTTCAATGTTATATCATTTGTCATCTTTTTTTTAAATAAAGCTCAACTTTTTAAAATCTATTAGTCTGTTTTTCTCTTTTCATTTTTTTTTCATTTCTAAATGATGTCAAATATTATTTTCAATACTAACAAATGTATTTCACTGTTCTATGTCCTGCTGCCTTCGTCCAATCTGATCATCATCTCTGACCTTGTGATCCTCATGGCTGAGAAAGGTAATCATCTTGTTTGCCCACTGCCATAAATATGATTTAAGCATCTGAGGCTAATACTAAGAGGTGCCCTCTGTGTTTCATATAGTTTAAGACAAGTTTTGAATTACAGCTGGAACATTGGTTTCCACTGTAAAAACTCTGTCACTTAGATATCTGTGACATTAATTCATATGCAAAAAGGGTCATTACAGGCTGCAGAATAATAAACTTCAGACAAAGGCACACATTTACTGCATGGGGGACACACAAACAAAAGAGACACAATCACAGATACAAAGTATGTTTGCCTTATATGATGTGTTATTTAAATTTTTTCATAACATAACTGATAATCTGACTTTCTATTTGACCTACAAAATTCAGATCTAATTTTTTTGAGAAGTTTTAAAGATTACATTAGTGATTAAACAATTTGTACACAGCAACTTATAGTGCATTGTAGTATGCATGAACCAAATCAGACTTCATGTAATGAAGAAATGTATGCTTGGGCTGACACTGTCAAACCCTGCATCTCAGCTACCTGAGAAAGACATTGATATGCAAATAGGGTCACCATAGGCAGATAATCCACACATACACCCAGACACATAATCAGGTTTTTCTATTTTATGAACAATGTATTTTAATGGCTGAGGACGCTGTATCCAGCACCTACTTGGAAAAGGTAATTATGTAGTTTGATACAGTCCATTTGCCACTTTGTAATATATCTGTTTTTGGAGTCTCAGAGGGTAAAACAATTATGTTTTCTTTTGTTTCATGCTACCTGCAACTTTCCCAACTCATCAATGGATGGGAAACATCCTCTGTTCAACTGGCCTGCTTCTACAACCACCCTAATCTTTATCAACCTGAATCCTCATGGCTGAGAAATCTGTAAGCAGCACCTGTTGGTTCAGGCAACCCAGCAGAAACTTTAGTTCAGTGGCAAAGCTCAGACGTCAAGGCTGTTTTCCAGACATACCTATACATTTCTAAATGATGTCAAATATTATTTTCAATACTAACAAAAATGTATTTCACTGTTCAATGTCCTGCTGCCTTCGTCCAATCTGATCTCCATGTCTGACCTTGTGATCCTCATGGCTGAGATCAATCTGTAAAACGTATCAAGTTGTATTTTGTGTTAAATTTGAATTTCAGAAGTTATGATGCTTTCTGAAAGAAAGAGAAAAACAGACTAATAGATTATAAAAAAGTTGAGCTTTATTTAAAAAAAAGATGACAAATAATATAACATTGAAAACTGAAACCCCCCCTAATCCTCTTCTTCACTGTCTTCCTCTTCATCAATGAATGGAAGGGTTGGGTAATATTCCTCCCACGTCTTCCAACCGGTCCCTCTTTTCCTCTCATTTTTCTTTTTTATCTTTTCCTTCTTCTTCTTTTTTCCCTCATCCTGAAACATGAAAGACACATTGTTAAGAATGACTTTTAAAGTCTGCATAGACCAAATCAAACTTCATCATTAGTCTCACCAAGTTTGGGGAAGGTGGAGGTGGAGGAGGAGGCGGAGGAGGGGGTGGTGGGGGTGGGTGATACATATTTTTGCCTGCACAGCAATGCACTGCAAAATTAACATAGGAACAATATCAATTCAGATTTTCAATAATGTGAAGAAGAAAAGATGCACGGACCACCTGACATAAATGATTAATGAATGTCTGAATGTGAACTGAAAAACTCAGCCTTAATAGTCACCTGCCTTTGATAAATGAATACAAGAAAACTCACAATGAAATAAACACTTACTTCTTTCTTTTGTTTTTCTATTTTTGTCTCTGAAACAAAAAAAGAGGTTGTCAGAGGTCAAATGTCTTTGACTTAAAATGATTAAAACTGCTGGTAATAGAATACATTGGCTTTGTAAACTATATGACATGTCATTCCATGCCCATTAATGTGGTTAGTTAAATGTAGATTCATTTGGAATGACAAGTATACAAGAAGTTCCATTACATAAATATTTTAATGAATCTAAGAAGCATCAGCACTGGAGCAGAATATCTTAGCTTCAGATTTCAAATAACATTCAACTAAAAATGTATTGACATGTCCTATAGTTTGAAAACACTGCAACATCTCTTTTTGGTATAATGTGTCACCTATTCTGTTCTGTTTCTTTAAAGTTATTTAGTTTAAAGAAACTGTTTATTCATCACAAGCAAAAAACGTTATGAATAACAAAGGCAGATTAACCAGAACCTGTGACTGTGTTGCTGATAGGTTGCTGACAGGAGGTTTAAAAGACTACATTAGTGATTAATTATATATGCAGCAACTTGTAGTTTATGTGTTACTATTTTAAAAGCCCAGAAATTCAAACCAAAACTTACAATGTATTTGTGCTGTGGTCACAGCCCTGTCCTTGTGCTGACTAATGCTCAATATGACCCTCTGCCTCTCAGCTACCTGCTAAAGTCATTGATATGCAAATAGGGTCACCACAGGCAGAGAGTAAACACATACACACAGACACACACACATTGCACCAATGGGGTAGAGGGTATTCTAACAAAGACAGACACCCACTTGGTGCATGTCAGAAGGGCATATCCTCTCAACAGACATTACATTAATAACTAAGACTAAGTAGAAGCAATACAAGAAACTTACCACAACAAAAATCTTTCGGAACTGACTGAAGTATTGACTAAATTAAAACCTTCTATAGAAACAATCAAAAGCAAAGGGAAACTTACCAAGATAAACATACACAACTTAATGTATTTAACTGTAACACTGTTTGAGGAAACACAGGTATTGTTTATGTCAAGTTTTGAATGACAGCTGGACAAATGTACTGTCTGAAATTGTGCTGACCTCTTGACATTTGAAGTGAGTTTAGGGTACCTGAAATTAAACCCATAGACTCCAGATTCCTCCAGCTGTTCAGCAATATTACAGGCATGTGTGTGAAAAGTTTGGGATCTCTGGGACCATGTTCTGAGAAGTTCTGATGCTTTTCATACTGCACAATTAAACACTGTTTGGGGACCTCTTGACCTAAAGAAGCCATGTCGACCTCTAGACATTTGAAGAGGATTTAGGGTACCTTCCCATGCACCCAGAGGCCCCATATTCACAGGAGCTATTCAACAATACTGCAGGATTGTGTGTAGAAAGTTTTGGCTGTGTGTGACAATCTCTTCACACGATATGATGCTTCTCACACCGAAATAAGGTTTGACCTTTCAGCTGAGGTGCTGCTGAGGTCATGTAAACCTTGCAAACTCAAGTAAAGAAAGGCATAAATAACAGAGGAAGGTCTGTGGGACAGTTAGCTAAGAAACCTACAATCATTGTCATATTTACAGTTACATCAACTGAGGCATTTTAATATGCTTCCAGAATTCCCAAGAAATAATTTCAAGTCTTCATTGCAACAACATTTTTGGAGTTAAATTGGTTCCAGCTCTGTATCACAATGAAAAGATGACAAGATCCAGTGAAATTCTGGAGGTGAGCCCTGAAGTTCCAGACCCAGCCATAGAGGCCGTAACTGGGGCTTTGGATGGAGCATGAGGGACATGGAGCATGGGCCACTTACAGGGGCCTGTAGGTGAGTCTTTAAAATGGGATGTGTGATCAAAATTTGAGGAAACACAGGTATTGTGGATGTCAAGTTTTGAATGACAGCTGGACAAATGTACTGTCAGAAATTCACTGTCAAACCATATGCCATTGAGCATCTGTGAAAGTGATTGATATGCAAATAGTGTCATTACAGGCAGAGATTCAACACATACACGCAGTCACACACAGACCAGTGGGGGAGAGGTCTTAAACAGCTAAAGAAATTGTGCTGACCTCTTGACATTTGAAGTGAGTTTAGGGTACCTGAAATTAAACCCATAGACTCCAGATTCATGGGAGCTGTTCAGCAATATCACCGGCATGTGTGTGAAAAGTTTGGGATCTCTGGGACCATGTTCTGAGAAGTTCTGATGCTTTTCATACTGCACAATTAAACACAGTTTGGGGACCTCTTGACCTAAAGAAGCCATGTCGACCTCTAGACATATGAAGAGGATTTAGGGTACCTTCCCATGAACCCAGAGGCTCCAAATTTACAGGAGCTATTCACCAATACTGCTTAATTGTGTGTGGAAAGTTTGGGCTGTGTGTGACAATCTTTTCACACGATATGATGCTTCTCACACCGAAATAAGGTTTGACCTTTCAGCTGAGGTGCAGCTGAGGTCATGTAAACCTTGCAAACTCAAGTAAAGAAAGGTATAAATAACAGAGGAATACAGGGAGTGTGTGGGGCCTGGAGGTCGAGACCCAGGCCTGGAGGGACTTAGTGGGGCTCTCTCTCTCTCTCTCTCTCTCTCTCTCTCTCTCACACACACACACACACATACACGTCTATGTTACCAACAGGGGACTATCAGGCTACACCGACCAAGTGTGGACTTCTTTTTCTGGTCATTTAAAAAATACAAAAATAGAAAAGAACATTTACTTTTAAGATCTTTTTTATAATATTACTGAAAATAGGATTTTTTATGTTTTTTTAAAAAATTGCCAAGAGGGGACTTGTGGGTTAAGCGATGTCTGTATGTTAAAAAGGGGACCTCCATTTACTGAAGTGAAACTGTCTGTACCTATTCTTTCAATGATTGTTTGTTTACAGCAACTACTTAGTTTATTTCAAAGATTGATGATTCAACTTTATTCAAACATTTCTCTGTTATACAAATATTAAGAAATAATCAGGCCACTTAAATAGAGAATAAACATTGTTTTACCTGCAAATCAGAAGTGCCTTGACTGCATGCACTTATATCAAGGACTGAATTACTAGCAACAGCATTGGTTTTATCAGGTTCCTTTATATATAATATACTTTTAAAGTTACATTTTAAAGATTAGCATACAATTCAAGTTCATTTTTACTTTTCCTTTAGTTATTGAGAAATATATCAGTGTGCCTTCCGCTTCATGCAAATTCTCAGTTCCAGTGTTGCAATCCTGAATCATTAGACAAATGTCATTTCATCTTGTCTGTTCACCAATAAAAATAAACGTTATGTGACTAATATTGCAGGTAAAAAAGTTAAGTGTTGTTTCCCCATGACACAATTTATATGTGCTTCTTCCATCACAAATGTCACCTTCCTGTTGTTGTCAGACAGTTTGAGTTTTCTGTCACTGTGTTTTGTGTCCAGTGTGAGTTCACAGGAATCTGACGAGAGAGGAGACACAACACAGCTGCAGTTATTAACCAATCAGCACTTGATGATGACATCAGAGGGTTGAATGAGTGATGTCACAGATTGATGAATGAATTAAAAACACACTTACACTTCCTCACCTGGTTCAACCATCTGACTCCAGCAGCTCACCCTGAAAAGAAATAAAACAGAGAGAGCTGATGGTGACATGCACAGAGATGTGAATAACCTGATTTCTCTGTGTGCCATGTAGACACACACAACACACACACACACACACACACACACACACCACACACCATACACACACACACACACACACACACACACACACACACACACACACTTCTGATTCTGACAATCTCTTGGCCAGCAGAGAAGGCCTGCTGGCCCTGACGGTCCACCTCTGATCTACAGATTGAGTCATAACAATAATATTCTGATTAATAGTGGATGGCTTGTGGGTGAAATAACGTATAAATAATGAGGAAAATGTAACTGAACATAGCAGAGAGCAGAACAGACTATGTGCGCATTTACACATAGTTATCATTAGATTAGTGTCTCATAGAAAAATGACATCATCATTTACAGAGACCCAACAAGTGGACCTTTCTCTGTAGAGAAACATCAACATTACATCACTCTTACACACACATATATTGTGTTTGCACCGCAGCGACTAGGAAAGAGCATTTTGAGAGACTTTTTGAACTTAGAAAAGACTTAGAGAAATAATTGGTCCAGACGTCAGTGTACGTCTCTGATCGATCACGAGTTAGGGCCCTATGAAATCCGTTTGATTGTTTTTCAAATTGTTTTGCCATTTTGGATTTTTTGGATTTGCTTTTCTTTTCACTTCTAAGCAGTATTGACCTTTAAAAACTCAGTGACAAACTCACAATTCAGCTAATATGCTGTATTAGCCTACCTAAATAAAAGCAAATTGGATGCTCCCCTATAACGACGTTGAGGACACGGCGATCTCGGTTGTCAGAGGTTTCGTCGACAACAACCAAGATTTTCTTTCCACGGATCTCTTGCAGCACTTTTTGCATGTGCTGGTCAAAGACCCGCGGCAGGTGGGTCTGCCTGAGGGTGCTGGCGTTTTCTGGGAGTGCGCCTCCCTGCTTTAAATGTTTAACAAGAAACGGACGTATCCTCTTCATTTTCTCTAGTGGTATGTCAGCTTCAGCACACATTGCAACAAAATCTTCCACAAACTCATGCCTTGCATCTATTGATTTAGTCGTTGTCTCAATGGTAACCTGGAGGGATTTGCCCGCTGTGGATTTAGCTTTGTTGTTGAGATGAGCTTTTGCTTTCAAATGGTCGTTACATGTGTTTTTGCAGGTCCAGTCAATTGTATGTTGACAAAAACTTACAAAAGAGTTGTTGTCCAGACTCATAGTAGTCGTTGGGGTATTGTTCAGCCCGGTATTTAGCAGTCAATTGAGAGGTCTTAATTTTTTTTGCCACCGTTGGCTTATCAGGAGCCACTTGCTTCGTCATTTTTTTCCCCCATGCAACAAACTCAACATGAACGTGAGGAAGTATGGTTACTAGGCAACATGTTTAACAATGCCATTTGGCCACGGTTCAGGTAGAGACCTTTCTACACTTAAAAACTTTAAACTGAAAAATGATAAGGAAGTAAAACAAACTGTTTATTTAATATGTCAAATTCCGTGCGATTCTGTGTGTATAAGAGAATTCCGTTTTCATGTGATTCCGTCCGCGTTTTCCGCATCACGGAAATCATAGGACCCTACATGAGCCATGCAACTGACATTTTAAACCTCTAGCTAACTAGTCTGCCGAAAAAGTAGATTAATGCTTCATCCACACACTCTTGTTAGTGTAGAAAGCACATTGCTTTGTGCTAAGCTAGGCTAAACCTGTCCTGGACCTTTCTCTGTCGAGTTGAAACTGATTTGATCCCGGGAAAGAGGGGAAAAAGGATGTTTCTTAAAACCACGGACAGTTCCTTTAACATACAGATATCTGTCAAAACTACATCAAGTATTAACAAAAGGGAGTTATCATTTTAGTTCTTGGAGATGTTCTCCTCTAAAACTTCCTACACAAATATCTCATTTTTGTTCATCAGTGTTTGTACCTGAGAGTGTCCAGTCTCCAGAGAGGATCCTCCAGTCCCGCTGACAGTAGCTTCACTCCCGAGTCTCCTGGATGATTGTAGCTCAGGTCCAACTCTCTCAGATGGGAGGGGTTGGAGCTCAGAGCTGAGACCAGAGAAGAACAGCCTTCCTCTGAGATCAGACAGCCTGACAGACTGCAAACACACAGAACAACACACAGGAACCCTCTGTCAACACGTGGAGCCATGTGTTTGATTGTTGTCCAGGTACAGTTTGGTCCAGATAAAGAATACATCTTTAATATCATCTGTGGTATTTAATTATTCAACAACAAAAGCAAATGCTGAAAAATCCTCATGGAAAGTAACTCTGAGTCTAGAAATTAATAATTATATAATTAATAACTACTGCCTACTAAGTTTATCGTATCAACAGACACAAAGGTACATGTTAACTGTATACCAACTAAAGTTAATCAGAGTTTAAATGGTCATCAGTTGAATGGGTTAATAAATCCTAACCCGAGAGTCTCCAGTGTGCAGTGTGGACTCTTCAGTCCAACAGAGATCTGCTTCCCTCCTGAATCCTGCAGGTTGTTGTTACTCAGGTCCAGCTCTCTCAGACTAGAGGACTGGGAGCTGAGAACTGAGGACAGAGCTTCACAGCTTCTCTCTGACAGGTTACAGCCACTCAGTCTGGAGAGACAACAGGAAGGAAACAAGTTATTTATTTGAAGTCCTGTTAAAAGATATCAGCATATTTATTGATGAATAAATCCCACTTACAGAGCTTTGTTGGAGGCTTTGACCACTGGCAGCAGCCTCAGAAGAGCCTCCTCTGAAGCAGAGTATTTCTTCAGGTCAAACACGTCCAGATCTTTCTCTGATGACAGTAAGATGAAGACCAGAGCTGACCACTGAGCAGGAGACAGTTCATCTGTGGAGAGACTTCCTGATCTCAGGGCTCGTTGGATCTCCTCCACTAGAGAATGATCATTCAGTTCATTCAGACAGTGGAACAGATTAATGCTTCTCTCTGGAGACAGATTCTCACTGATGTTCTTCTTGATGTACTCAACTGTTTCCTGATTGGTATGTGAGCTACTTCCTGTCTGTGTTAGCAGACCTCGCAGAAGATTCTGATTTTTCTGCAGTGAAAGACCCAGGAGGAAGTGGAGGAACAAGTCCAGGTGTCCATTTAGACTCTTTAAGGCCTTGTCCACAGCACTCTGGTAGAAACATGATGATTTGTCTCTTACCACATCAGACCACAGGCAGGTTGCTTCTGACAGCAGGTTGACTCCAGAGTTGGTGAATGTCAGATGGACATGAAGAGCAGCCAGAAACTCCTGAACACTCAGATGGATGAAGCTGAACACCTTGTCCTGGTACAGTCCTCTCTCCTCTTTAAAGATCTGTGTGAACACTCCTGAGTACACTGAGGCTGCTGTGATGTCAATGCCACACTCTGTCAGGTCTGATTCATAGAAGATCAGGTTGCCTTTCTGCAGCTGCTCAAAAGCCAGTTTTCCCAGAGACTCGATCATCTTCCTGTTGTCTGGACTCCAGTGTGGATCTGTCTCAGCTCCTCCATCATACTTGATGTTCTTCACTTTGGACTGAACCACCAGGAAGTGGATGTACATCTCTGTCAGGGTCTTGGGAAGCTCTCCTCCCTCTCTGGTCTTCAGTATGTCCTCCAGAACTGTAGCAGTGATCCAGCAGAAGACTGGGATGTGACACATGATGTGGAGGCTTCGTGATGTCTTGATGTGGGAGATGATTCTGCTGGCCTGCTCCTCATCTCTGAATCTCTTCATGAAGTACTCCTCCTTCTGTGGGTCAGTGAACCCTCTGATCTCTGTCACCATGTCAACACACCCAGAAGGGATCTGATTGGCTGCTGCAGGTCGTGTGGTTATCCAGAGGCGGGCAGAGGGAAGCAGATTCCCCCTGATGAGGTTTGTCAGCAGCACGTCCACTGAGGTGGACTTTGTAACATCAGTCAGGATTTTAGTGTTGAGGAAGTCCAGAGGAAGTCGACACTCATCCAGACCATCAAAGATGAACACAACCGGGAACTCTTCAAACCTGCAGATTCCTGCTTCTTTGGTTTCACTAAAGAAGTAATCAACAAGTTCCACCAAGCTGTACTTTCTCTCTTTCAGCACATTCAGCTCTCTGAAGGTGAATGGAAATGTGAACTGGATGTCCTGGTTGGCTTTGCCTTCAGCCCAGTCCAGAGTGAACTTCTGTGTTAAGACTGTTTTCCCGATGCCAGCCACTCCCTTTGTCATCACTGTTCTGATTGGTTCATCTCTTCCAGGTGGGGCTTTAAAGATGTCTTCATGTCTGATTGTTGTTTCTGGTCTGTCTGGTTTCCTGGATGCTGTTTCAATCTGTCTGACCTCATGTTCATGATTGACCTCTGCAGTCCCTCCCTCTGTGAGGTAGATCTCTGTGAACATCTGATTCAGAAGGGTTGGGTTTCCTGCTTTAGCAATCCCCTCAAACACACACTGCAACTTCTTCTGCTGGTTAGATTTGAGTTTACGCTTACAAACTCCTACTGGACTTCCTGAATGAATACATTAAAAAAAGCTCATTAAGTAATTTTGTAAAGATATTTGGAACATATTTTGGTCTCCGGAGACATTAGTAAATGACTTAAATTAGTCCAGCAAGTTAAATCTTTAGAGAAATCCTCTTACTGCTCTGCAGACGGTCAGCCAGCTTGTCCTGCTTCATTCTCCTCAGGAAGTGCAGTGTGATCTTCAGAAATGCCTCTCTGCTTCTCCTCTGCTCTTCATCCTCATTCTTCCTCTGACTCTCTGAGCATTCTGGGTAATCTGGACTCAGAACCTTCTGGATGTTCTTCAGCTCGTTCTTCACAAAAGTGAGGATGTTCTCCTCCAGCAGCTGGAACAGAAGATTATATTATATGAGCAAACATCAGATACTTGTTAGACAGACTGACAATCCACTGGCCTGAAACGTGCAGCATGGAGATGATTGTGAAAAGAATAGATGTAAAAGTAATTGTTGTACATGTACTGACCATAAAGATGGAGTCCAGGTGTGTTTGATGCTGCTGGGCAGACTGAACACTTGGGACCACTGAGCTCTCCTGGTCCACTCTGTGGAGGAATCAGGAAGAATTAGCTCACATCATGTCTGTCCACACAGAGACAAACACAAGGTAAAGGTCCTGTGACCTAAAGTGTTGATTACAACATTGAATCAGATGGTTTCCCCTGACATTAAAGTGTTGGTGGTACTGCTGATCCCACTGTGAATCAACAGAAACAACTAAGAAGTAAACAAGGGCTACAACATTGTTGACCTAAAGGACTCCTGAAGCAGCAGACTGGTATCATGAGGCCAGGAGGTCTGCAGCTTCTGTGGTCATGGAAAGAAACTAGGGGTGCACGATTCAGATTGTCACGATTCAATATCGATTTTTAGGCTCAAGATTCGATTAAAAATTGGGTTGACTCAAAAACGATTCTCGATTAAAAAAATGATTCACAGTATATAAATATAGTTACTTTTCCTATGTGAATGCAGAGATGTTTTTTTTATTAAAAAATATGAATCGATTTTTGGAATTCTATGAATCGATTTTGAATTGGTAGAGCTTGAATCGCAATATGAATGTGAATTGATTTTTTTGCACACCCCTAAAACAAACATTCGTAGGTAGAAGAAGTTTGGGGAGTCTGTTGGCCTCAAAACGATTTTGACAAACCATCAGCCGACTCAGGAGGGGGAAGCAGAGCTTAGATGGCCTGTTTGTAGTTGGGGAGAACTGCTGACCTGGACTGAGGATACTGTTGGATGGTGGTTCCCTTTAATTTTCTTCCCCTTATTGACTTCTGATCTGACATTCAACTGGCAAACCCGCATCCAACATTTGGAAAGAATTTTGCGTTGTGACCAATTTGGGTCAGGAGACTTGGGGGGGAAAAAATCTGGTCATGAACCCACTCACTGAAACTAGGCCTTAAGTGTCCAGACTCAAATGGCAGGAGTCTTCTTATGACAAATAGTGTCCTGACCCAGGTGACACAAACAGTTACCAGGGTAACCCAGGATCGCTGGTTCTCCAGGGGGGATGTGCAGATGAAGTTACCCTGGAAGGGACACTCTGAGGCACATACATCCCAACCATCCCCCTGGTATTCCCAAACCAAATTGACATCTACAGACAGGTCTTACTGGACAGCTTTCAGACGTGAGAATATAAATATATGTGAAGAAGAAAGGTGCTGAAAATAAATTTCAAAACTTCTCTTGATACATAAAAGTTGAAACACGAATCAGCAATATTATAATATTATTAACAGCTTACCTCTTTTCAGCAGAGGGTTGTTGACCTTTAAAGTTAATAAAGCGTTGTTTTGACCGGTCACTCTTGAAGGACACACAGCTGGGTCCAGGTTCAGCAGAGTCTGGTCTTTGATGGATCCTGTTACACAGAGAGTAAGACCAACAGGGATGGAAATTCACTTTTTAGTATTCAGACACAAAAACTGCTGGAGATACAAGCAGCAACTAAAATATGATTAACACAAAGAAGTTTAACAAACTATACAAAAGATTGGGTTAAAAAGCTAAAACACCAGAGAATATATTGGACCAAACCAGAAACAATATTTACCTAAAGTCAAGAGTTAAAGACTGGTTTAACTGGACAACTTTCAGATGTGAGAGTATAAATGGATGTGAAGAAGAAAGATGCTGAAAATAAACTCCAAAACTTCTCTGGATACAGTTAAAAAGTTAAAACATGAATCAGTAATATTATAATATTAACAGCTTACCTCTTTTCAGCAGAGGGTTGCTCTCCTTTAAAGTTAATAAAGCGTTGTTTTGACCGGTCACTCTTGAAGGACACACAGCTGGGTTCAGGTTCAGCACAGTCTGGTCTTGTGGGAAAATGGGAAGATTTTGCCTTAAATCAGGAAAAGAATGCCTACTTCAAATACTTTGTCTGGTGGGGACGTTTCAGTGATGATGTTTGTTTATTTTGGTCTGGGTAAGAAGCAGAGTCTAAAGAGTTCCATGCTTTTTTGAATAGCATTAATCCCAACATTAAACTATCTTTGGAATATAGTAAAGATTGTATTAATTTCCTTGACCTAACTATCTTTAAAGACGATCATGGTGCCTACACACTTCAGTATTTAGAAAACCTACTGACAGGAACACCATTCTGCTTGCTAAAAGCTTCCACCCTAAGTGGCTGAAGGAAAATGTTCCTTATGGGCAATTCCCAGACTGATCTCATGAAGTGGCGTATGTATGACAGGCCAATTCGTATGCCATTATTGGCGTGTTATCAAGACGCATACTCGCTTTTTAATGTGTTTATCAATGCCGTTTGGCCTCCATTGACCTACATTACCTTGCGATTGTGTGTGAATTTACGCCGTAGGGAGTAGTATGAAAAGGTGAAAAATCGCTCTCATTTGTGTAAAGCTGTCCGATAACTGAGCTGTGGTCGTCAGCGGCTGATTGAAGGCTCAGGACATCAGCAAAAAACGAGGTGAAACTTTGTCGTTCGGAAGAGGAGAACGAGCGACAACGGGAACCACTGGACGCTGTTTTCAGCTCTCAACTTCAGTTGCACAGAGCAGTTAGCCGCGAAGCTAGCGGCTGGCTGCGGAGCTAGAGGCTGACCGGGCGCCCATCCCTAACACCAGGCCCGGGATCCACCACGAGCGGCTGGTTACCACCAGGCCCAGGATCCAAGGGCAGCCAGCAGACACCAGGCCGGGGATTCAGGAGCAGTAAGCTAACATCAGTCCTAAGCAGCTCAGTGTTCCGACTGGGATTAAGGTATCAAAATGGCCACAAAGAAAAGACACATTAAAAAAGACATAGAAGAGCTTAAAAACAGCCATGAACATGATGGGTGAAGAACTGGCGACCATAGCGTACTATAATCAATCTTATGAATGAAATCTCTGAACTAAAAAAGTCGAATGAGGAACAGCAGCTCAAGATTAACTCCTTGGAAGCTCGTGTATCAGACTTGGAGCAGTACACTCGGATGAATGATGTCTTGATAACTGGATTGAAGATTAAGCCTCGGTCTTACGAAGGGGGGATGTGCGGGTAGAGAGCACAGACCATGATGATTCAACTGAGGCTCAGGTAACAGCCTTCCTTCATGACAAAAACATATCCATAAACAGACACAATACTGAGGCACGTCACATTATTCCATCAAGGAACCAGAAAGACAATCACGTTGTCATTGTACGCTTTCCTAACAGGAAGCATAAAATTGACCTGCTCAGACAGCGCCGCAAATTGAAGGGCACAAATGTTTATATCAATGAGCATCTAACCAAAACAAATGCAGATATTGCAAGAAAGGCAAGGTTCTTGAAGAAACAAGGGAAGATTCAAGCTACCTGGTCCTCCAACTGCAAGGTGTTTGTTAAAATGAATGGCCCACCAGAGCAGGCTAAAGTTATGTGTATCAGAAGCATTGAGCAACTCGACAACTTTGGAAGTACCTAGATCAAATTCCTATGAGTTGGTTCATGTAGCTTTTATATTATTATATTTTTCCATTGTTAAAGCTTTAGCTTTTTGTTATGTCTAACAATATGAATAGTTTTCATTTTTCTAGTTGTTATGACAATAACCAAAGTACGCCTGATTTTGAACAGAACATTGGTCCAGAAAATAACTTTTATGTTAACATAAATAACAACTGTAGCTATTACATAGAACAACAGTTTAATAATAATACAAAAATTGATTACGGCATATCTATCATTCATTTTTACAGCAGAAGTCTGTATTCAAACTTCCAGAATATAAAGGAATATTTAGGACAGTTCAAGAAACCCTTTAATATTATAACCATATCAGAAACATGGATTAATGTTAATTAATGGATGTTAATAATGTTAATTAATGGATTAAACAAACAAAACAAATTGGTGAAGGCAGTATGTAACAACAACTACTTAACCTTTTTATTTATTCAGGGAAGGTTCACTGAGAGGCAGCCTCTCTTTTGCAGGAACGCCCTGATCACATTCACACAGTTACACATTCATACCTGGAAGCTGCCCAGTACTACCACAGTCTGATCTGCTGGCCACTGAGCAGCTCCACTGGAGCGGTTTTGGGTTAAATGCCTTGCTCAAGGGCACCTGGGTGGTAATGAGGGAGGGACAAGCGCTGTTCTTTCACTTTCCCCACCCAGATTTTATCCTGTCGGTCTGGGGATTGAACCGACGACCTCCCGGTCACAAGCTCGCATCTCTAACCTTTAGGCCACCACTGCAAAAGACAGTTAATTTAGTGTCCATTCATTGTCAGCCACAGTCTGTCACAAAAAATAAGACAGCTAATAACTTTAAACACTGACATTTGCACTATTAAACACTAGGTCCCTGGCAGGCCAATCATTTTTTTAAGCACAACTTTGATTTTATGTTTTTATCTGAAACCTGGTTGGACAATAATAACAGTGCTACTGTACTCATTGAGTCAGCTGTATTGACTTTGACTGTGTGGTTATTGCTGGTGATTTTAACATTCATGTTGACAACCCCTGTTGGAGCTATTCGTTGTTTTGTTATTATTGGAGTTATTTGTTGTTTTGTTATATTTAATAGTTAAATATTTATTTATTTAATTTCAGTGTTTTGCCTTAATCATACAGCTACATAAGCTTGTTGATATCATTAGTATTTTATTTTGGTTATCTTAAGTATCTGTTAGTGCTTTTGTTTAGAAAGTACCAACCCAGGATAGAGGGACCAAAAGAACTATGTTGTGGTTTTGAGAACTATGGACTGACCTAGCATGTGACAGGGCCAACACACAATAAGTGGCACACTCTGGACTTGATTATCTCCAAGGGTCTGAACATTTCCAATGTTGTGGTGACTGATATTGCTCTATCTGATCATTCCTGTCTTTTCTTTAGTGGCACTATCTCTGTACAAAAAGGTGTTCAAACAAAGATAATCAAAAAACGGTGCATCACTGAGAATACCACTGAATCATTCATTCAGCTTTCCTCCTCCACACCCGCCCTTTCTGGGGTCTCAGTCACTGAGCTTGTAGATAAATTCAATTGTAAAATTACAAATGTTATTGATGCCATTGCACCCATTTAGGTAAAAACTGTCTCTGATAACAAGTGTCGGAAAGCTGAACGCAGGTGGCGAAAAACTAATCTCCAGGTCCATTATTACACCTATAAAGAGAGACTTTGCATTTATAATTTAGAACTGAGGAATGCAAGGCGGTCCTTCTTCTCTGACATTATTGCTAGAAAGAATAATAATTCACGTGCTTTGTTTGCTACTGTCGATAGGTTAATAAACCCTCCAGTACCAGTAGCATCTGGATTTTTATCCACCAATGCCTGTAATGAATTTGCCATTTTCTTCACAGATAAAATTCAGAAAATTAGACAAACAGTCAGTGCCTCCATATCAACATAACACTTTCAACAAGTTGCTTGGCTTCGGATCTTCTACAGATTGTAAACATGTCTCTTCTCTCAGGTATCTTCCCACAGGCCCTGAAAACTGCAGTCATTAAGCGACTCTTAAAAAAGAACAATCTAGACACGTCACTATTGAGCAACTATAGGCCGATATCAAACCTTCCATTTTTAAGTAAAATCATTGAAAAAGTGTTTTTTCAACAACTCACCCTTTTCTTGTCAGTAAACAACAGTTTAGATGCCTTTCAGTCGGGTTTTTGACCACACCACAGCACTGAGACAGCTCTTGTTAAAGTATTTAATGTAGGGCTGCAACTAACGATTATTTTAATAATCGATTAATCTGTCGATTATTTTTTCGATTAATCGATGAATTGGATAAAAAAACAAAAAAGCATTAATTTACATCAATTCAATACATACTTACATACATGTTGTTTTAGTTAATAGTTGTGTAAAGGTAAGTAACCCAAAGAGCAGATACAGACCGCACACACACACACACACACACACACACACACACACACACACACACACACACACACACACACACACACACACACACACACAATAACTGATATGGGACAAAGCACAGATTATATACATGACAACAGATTGAAAAAATAATGGGCCAAAAAAGGCGAGTGAACGTAAACGTGTCTTTAGTCCTGCTTTACTACTGTTATTAACGAGCTAACGCTAGCTTACGTTCCTCACTTCAAAACGGAACAACAGTAGGATTGTTTAGTGACTTTACCCTGCTGTTGAACTCCCTTCCTCCTCATCAAGGACTCCAACATGTTTACGTTTTAGGTGCTGAATCATCACCGTGGTGACCGTGCCATGCCATGTCGCTTTTGCTTATCTTGCAATTAACACGTTTTCAATTTATTTAGTGTGAAATGCCCACACCTTGGATGACTTAGGTCGTACTGATTTCTCTGCCTCCGCCATGTGTTTCAGAACAACGTTACGGGTCTCTCCGGTCTCTCTCCGTATTTCCTCTAACCCCGCTCTGCTCTTTTCTTTTCTTTCGCTCCGCGCCGCTCCGCACGGCACTCAACTCAATTGCTTTTATCTCCGCGACTGAGTGGCGTGTCGCGCGACACAACGAATCGATAATGAAATTTGTTGCAAACTTTTTTAATAATCGAATTTTATCGATTTTATCGATTCGTTGTTGCAGCACTAATTTAATGACATCCACTCAAATACAGATAGTGGCAAAACTTCAGTCTTGGTGTTACTTGACCTTAGTGCTGCATTTGACACAGTCGACCATGACATATTACTAGACCGATTGAAAAACTGGGTTGGCCTTTCTGGCTCAGTTCTAAACTGGTTTGAATCCTATCTAAAGAATAGAGACTACTTTGTGTCTATACGCAATTATGTATCTGAGCATACAAAAATGATGTGTGGAGTTCCCCAAGGCTCAGTTCTGGGACCTCTTCTGTTCAACATCTACATGTTTCCACTGACTCAGATTATGGAAAACAACAAGATAAGTCACCATAGCTATGCGGACGACACATAACTTTATATAACTTTATCGCCAGGAGACTATAGTCCAATACAAAAACTGACTAAATGCATTGAACAAATCAAATCAAAGTTTTTGGAGCAAAAGAGGAACAACTGAAAGTCAGTGCTCAGCTTCAAACGGCAATGTTAAAAATAACAGACAAAGCCAGAAATCTTGGTGTAGTCATCGACTCAGACCTGAATTTTGACAGCCACATTAAGACAATAACAAAATCAGCCTATTACCATTTTAAGAATATATCAAGGATTAAAGGACTTATGTCTCAGCAGGATTTGGAAAAAATTGCCCATGCTTTTATCTTCAGTAGACTTGACTACTGTAACGGAGTCTTTACAGGTCTCCCTAAAAAAATCACTCAGACAGCTGCAGCTGATTCAGAACGCTGCTGCTCGAGTCCTCACTAAGACCAAGAAAGTGGATCACATCACTCCAGTTCTGAAGTCTCTACACTGGCTTCCTGTGCCTCAAAGAGTTGATTTCAAAATACTTCTGCTGGTTTATAAATCCGTAAATGGCTTAGGGCCAAAATACATTTCTGATCTGTTATTGGACTATGAACCACCAAGATATCTCAGGTCATCTGGAACAGGTCTGCTTGTTGTCCCCAGAGTCAGAACTAAACGGGAGGAAGCAGCATTCAGTTTTTATGCTCCACATATTTGGAACAAACTACCAGAAAAGTGCAGGTCTGCCGCAACTCTCAGCACTTCTAAATCAAGGCTTAAGACCTTTCTTTTTGATGTTGCCTTTTCTTAATTCTTATACTGTACTATGAATTTTATTTGTGTATTCTATCTCTTATCAATTTTTATACTGAACTGTGAATTTTATTCTTGTATTCTATCTCATATTAAATCTGTAATCGTTAATATTTTAACATTTTTTATTTTTTATTTTTGCTCTTTGCTTTTTAATGTTTGATGTTTTATGTAAAACACTTTGAGTTGCTTTGTGCTGAAATGTGCTATATAAATAAAATTGCCTTGCCTTGGTATAACTCCCAAACTCGCAAACTAAAACAAATCTCACAAAAACTTAGTAAATGGCGACCCACTAAACTGGAAGAATCTCATTTAAATTGGCAAGACAGTCTGAAAACCTATAGGAAGGCCCTCAGAAATGCCAGATTAGACTATTACTCATCATTTAAAGAAGAAAATAAGAACAACCCAAGGTTTCTTTTCAGCACTGTAGCCAGGCTGACAGAGAGTCACAGCTCTACTGAGCCATCTACTCCTCTAGCTCTGAGTAGTGACGACTTTATGAGCTTCTTTAATGATAAAATTATAACAATTAGAGATAAAATTAATCACCTTTTGCCCCCAACTTCTAACGGTTCACCTTTAAACGCAGGACTGTTAGAAAGAACGACAGGACCTGACATATACTTAGACTGCTTTTATCCTATAAACCTTCAACAATTGATGCTAAAGGTTTCTTCAGCAAAGCCATCTACCTGTCTCTTGGACCCCATCCCAACGAGGCTATTTAAAGAAACGTTACCCATGGTTAACACTTCATTACTAGATATGATCAATATGTCTTTAGTAATAGGTTATGTAACGCAGTCATTTAAAGTAGCTGTGATAAAACCTCTTCTGATAAAACCTAACCTCGATAATGAAGTCTTAGCCAACTATAGACCTCTATCTAACCTTCCCTTTCTCTCCAAGATCCTTGAGAAGGTTGTTGCTAATCAGTTATGTGACTTTCTACATAGCAATAGTTTATTTGAGGACTTTCAGTCAGGACTCAAAATGCATCATAGCACAGAGACGGCACTGGTGAAAATTACTAACGACCTTCTAACTGCTTCAGACAAAGGACTTGTCTCCGTACTTGTCTTATTAGATCTTAGTGCTGCATTCAACACTATCGACCATACCATCCTCTTACAGAGACTGGAACATTTAGTTGGCATTAAAGGAATCGCACTAAGCTGGTTTAAGTCCTACTTATCTGATCAATCTCAATTTGTTAATGTTAACGAAGATTCCTCCAGGTACGCTAAAGTTAGCCATGGCGTTCCATAAGGTTCAGTGCTTGGACCAATTCTATTCTCCTTATATATGCTTCCTCTAGGCAATATTATTAGGAAAACACTCAATTAACTTTCATTGTTATGCGGATGACACCCAATTATGCTTATCAATTAAGCCAGACGAAACCAGTCAGTTAGCCAAACTTCAAGCATGCATCAAAGATATATAAAAATATATATAAAATCATGGATGACCTACAATTTTCTGATGTTAAACTCAGACAAAACGAAGTCTTTGAAGTTATTGGGCTGGGCCCTAAACACCTCAGAACCTCATTATCCAAAGATATAGCTACCCTGGATGGTATTGCCTTGGCCTCCAACACTACTGTCAGAAATCTAGGATTTATTTTTTATCAGGATCTATCCTTTAACGCCCACTTTAAACAAACCTCAAGAACAGCCTTTTTTCACCTTCGTAACATTGCGAAAATTAGGAACATCCTGTCTCAAAACAATGCTGAAAAGCTAGTCCAGGCATTTGTTACTTCCAGGCTGGACTATTGTATTTCCTTACTATCAGGATGCTCAAATAAGTCCCTTAGGACTCTCCAGCTGATCCAGAATGCTGCAGCACGTGTTCTGACAAGAACTAAGAAAAGAGATCATATTTCTCCTGTATTAGCTTCTCTGCATTGGCTTCCTGTAAAATTCAGGATTGAATTTAAAATCCTTCTTTTAACCTACAAAGCTGTAAATGATCAAGCACCATCATATCTTAAAGAGCTCATAGTACTTTATTGTCCCACTAGAGCACTGCGCTCCCAGAATGCAGAGCTACTTGTGGCTCCTAGAGTCTCTAAAAGTAGAACGGGAGCCAGAGCTCTGCGGTGCCCTGCTGTGTCCTGCTGCTCCCTGCTACGTCCAGCTATGCTCTATGCTCCAGCTATGCCATGCTACATCCTGTAACGCCCTGCAGTGCCCTGTTATGACATGAACTACTACGACTACTATTTGTAGTCACTGTTCCATTATGTTTATTGTGACTGTTATTGCCACTGTTCATCACACCCCCAACCAGCACCGTCAGACACCGCCTACCAAGAGTCTGGGTCTGTCCCATGTTTCTTCCTGGAAATAGTATATTAGCTTCTGTTATTATGAGTAATGAAAGCTCAAAGCCGTGCCAGGTATCGGGGCCCATTGTGCACTTTGAATTGCCCTGTTGCTGAAATGTGCTATACTGCTGCCTTGCCTTCCTAAAAGGGAGTTTTTCCTTGCCACTGTCGCACTGAATGCTTGCTCTTGGGGGAATTACTAGAATTGTTGGGTCTTTGTAAATTATAGAGTGTGGTCTAGACCTACTCTATCTGTAAAGTGTCTCAAGATAACTCTTGTTATGAGTTGATATTATAAATAAAATTGAATTTAATTCAATATCTCTGCTTTCTCAATTCTCAAAAATACTTGAAAAACTATTTGTCAAAAGGCTAGATAATTTCATTGACAGAAACAATTTTCTAATAGACAGTCAGCATGGATTCAGATCCAGTAGATCAACGTCTATAGCACTTATTGAGTTAGTTGAAAGATTAACAAATTGTATTGAAAATAAAAACTTTGCAGTGGGGATTTTCATAGATCTGATACTGTTGATCACAAAATCCTGTTAAAAGAATTGGAAAGGTATGGCATAAGAGGTGTGGCCTTTAACTGGATAAAAAACTATATTGAAAACAGGAGTCAGTTTGTTCAAATGGGTAATCACTGGTCAGGGAGTCTTAATATTTCTTGTGGCGTTCCACAGGAGTCAGTTTTAGGCCTGAAATTGTTTATCCTTTACTTAATGAACTAATTTACTGTTTTTGCAGATGACACAAATATTTTGGTTACGGGGAAAACTTGCAGCAGACGCAGGAAATTGTCACTAATGAAATTAATAAATTAAAACTGGTTTGATTCAAATAAGTTATTTTTAAACTTGAACAAAACTACATTCATGATATTCGGAAATCACACTATAAATACAGATGTTAAAATAGTAATTGATAATGAAACAATTGAAAGAGTCTATGAAAATAAATTTCTGGGTGTTGTTCTTGACCATAAACTCTGCTGGAAGCCACACATTAAATATCTGTGCATGAAGATGGCCAGGAGTATTGGTATATTGAGCAAAACTAGATACATCTTGAACAAAAATACATTACATACTCTGTACTGTACACTTATTGTACCATATATGTTATATTGTGTGGAAATTTGGGGAAATACCTACAAAAGCAACTTAAAAAAAAATTTGCGCATTGCAAAAATGAGCAATTAGGATAATAAATCACATTGGGTATTATGAGCATACCAATCATCTGTTTTTTAATTCACATTTGCTGAAATGTATGGACATTGTTACATTCAAAACTGCAGAATTTATGTTTAAAGTTAAAGAAAATAATTTACCTTGTAACATATGCGCAATGTTTAATGAAAGAGACGGGTGATATCATCTAAGAGGTCATTGTATGTTCAAACGGACTGAACAATGACATCAAACAGAGCCATAATATCATTCAGTTCAAAAATAGATTAAAGACATCATTACTTGACCAATACAGAAATGAATATACTTAAACATGGGATTGGAATTTGTAATTTAAAGGTATTGTTGTATATTATTGTATTGTTGTAAGTTATTGTAAGAGCTAAAGATTGTATGCTGTATTTGCATATCTATTTACTTTGTATAAGATGATTTTGTGAAATAAGGGGCAGGACCAAATAAGCTATTTGCTTCCGCCTGCTCCTTCTCGAACTAATCCCTTTTATATTTTTATTTAATTTTTGTTTTTTGTTTTGTTGTTGTTAAATTCTGATTGTTTGTGTTTTATTTTATGGTTTTAAAATTATTTTTGTCTTGCCACATTGTTGATTGTTCGAGTTAAATAAATGAAATGAAATGAAATAAAGCCAACCTCATTGTTCTTTTCCTAAACCCAACCGGTTTATCTTTTCCTAAACTCAACCATAGCTTTTTTTCTCGTGATAACATATTGCTGTCGCAACACCAAAAAGTCAAGAGTTGAAGACTGGACAACTTTCAGATTTGAGAATATAAATGGATGTGAAGAATAAAGATGCTGAAAATAAACTCAAAAACTTCTCTGGATACATGAAAGTTAAAACATGAATCAGTAATATTAAAATATTAACAGCTTACCTCTTTTCAGCAGAGGGTTGATCTCCTTTAAAGTTAATAAAGCGTTGTTTTGACCGGTCACTCTTGAAGGACACACAGCTGGGTTCAGGTTCAGGATCACGTTCAGGTTCAGGAGACTCTGGTTTCTGCTGGGTCCTGATAGAAAAACACATTTATTAAAGTCTCCTTGCATAAAATATAATATTAATATAAATATGTATGTAGTCCTAATTATTAGTGCTGGGCGGTATGACCAAAAATTTGTATCACGGTATGTTTTAAGATTCTGGAGGTTTCACGTTATATCACGGTATTTATAAACACAGCCGTAAATTTGCGTGGAATGTAGAGTGGTCGGCATTTCACAGTCACAAAATCCACCAGCAGTGAGCAGTTACTTGGATACAAGCAGCTCATTTTTGCACCAGTCCGTGTTGACACAGCCCACCTCCACTGGTTTACCCGGCGACAGAGCAGCCGGCCTGGTAGCTGGACACTTGCAGAGCAGGATGGATGGAACAGGTGGCCGGCTAGCGTTAGCTTTCCACCGGCACACTCGTTCAACGTTCCCTGCTGATGATGTCCCTTTACCGGCCAGAGGCATCGAGTATAGCTGATATATAGCTGGTCTCTATAGCCGACGGGCGGAGCTCGCGTAGTGTGTCGAGTATTCCGTCTGTAATAAAGCGTCCTGCATATTCTCCGATCTGTACCAATGTATCCCGGTGGTACACATGTGCTGACCACTAAGTCAGCAATTGTGGCAATATTGTCCAACAATTGTCCAAATGTGTATTTTTGAGTTGGATTATCTCCATAATTCTACAGTAGATGTGGGCATATGGGGCATCATTGGAAACGTTATGATCTATAGTATGTGAATCAGGTGAGAAATTCAACGGACAACCATATTTTGCCATTAGGGGGCAGTGCAAAGTCAGCAAATGTTGCAATATAATTGTCAAAATGTCTATTTTTGAGCTGGATTTTCTCCATAATTCCACAGTAGACATGGACATATCGGGCATCATTGTCCATATATATATATATATATATATGGACAATGATGCCCGATATATATATATATATATATATTTTTTTTTAACCTCTCCTTCCTATCACAGTGAGTCTGTCCAATCAGTAGGGTCTGTCCTCTGTTAGATAGGCCCTTCCTTTTCCGGTAGAAGTTAATGCCATTGTGCTTTATGATTTATTGTTGCGTTTTTCTAATTGCTGTTGTGATTTGCACTTCTGGGCCACTGTATTCTTATCAGCAAAATGTATTTAAGTTCTAGGCTATACAGTGAAGTAAAATGTTACCTTTCAGTAGTTTATCACGATATTTCTGGATTAATGTTAGCCTACTGTTACATTAATGTTTATCTTGCATCAACTGTTTGCTTTTTTATGCCAGTGTCACGTTTCAAATCTACCTGCAGTCGGTTAGGTTTATAGTTAGGTAGGATGTTTTATGTTAAATCATATTATCATTAAAAAAGTCAATACATTTCAGTGTTTAATATATTGGGATTAGGGCTGTCAAAATAACGCGTTAATTTCGATTAATTAATCTGAGAACAAATAACACGTTAAAAAAAATAACGCTGATTAATCCATTCCATATTGACTAGCAACGCGGATTTCGGCGCCACTGATATGTCTGCGCTGCTCTCGGATGCTCTGAAACAGACGTTACAGGCAAAAGAAACACTGCTGCATGTGATGCTAGTTAACACTATACTCAACAGCAGCTAACGTTAGCCTACCGCTAGCTAGTTAACACTATACTCAACAACAGCTAACGTTAGCCTACCGCTAGCTAGTTAACACTATACTCGACAGCAGCTAACGTTAGCCTACCGCTAGCTAGTTAACACTATACTCAACAGCAGCTAACGTTAGTCTACCGCTAGCTAGTTAACACTATACTCAACAGCAGCTAACGTTAGCCTACCGCTAGCTAGTTAACACTATACTCAACAACAGCTAACGTTAGCCTACCGCTAGCTAGTTAACACTATACTCGACAGCAGCTAACGTTAGCCTACCGCTAGCTAGTTAACACTATACTCGACAGCAGCTAACGTTAGCCTACCGCTAGCTAGTAGCTGGATTAAACATGGTTAAAATGCTGACAGCTAACGCTAAAAGGTGTAAAGTGTGACTGTATTTCACTGTAGAGGATTCCGACACCAGAATGTAACAATGTGCAGCTGCCGTTGTCGGAACTACACAGACGGTGCGTTCAATGAAACTGGTAATTTACAGCCTTGTGGTGCATTCAAAGTTGTTGTTAAATTCCCTTTTCCCATTTGGTGGTTATTTTTCTCATTCAACAGCAATTTACTAGTGAAATAAGTTATTGTTATAGTTATTACATTATTATTAAATCATTTAATTTTGACCATATGGCCTTAGCAATAAACAAGCCTTCTTTAATGTTGCCAACTGTTGTTTAGTACCCTTCTTTTTTTTCTTTTAAGGCACCGGGCAAAAATTATGTATGCGATTAATTTAGATTAATTAATCACAGAGTATGTAATTAATTAGATTCATTTTTTTAATCGATTGGCAGCCCTAATTGGGATATATATTAATATATTCAGCCCTGCACTACATCAGGTTAGTCACCTTGAGTCCCTTCCTAGCTGTGCCATCAAATGTTTCATCTTGCCATGCTAACATGTAACACTTTATTAATCTAATTTCCTCCTGATGTTCTTCCTGATGTTCTTTTTCATGTCTATAGTTCCAAGTAGCATGTGATTCCAGGCAGCAGTTTGCTCCTGTGGTTGGGCTTCAGCTGGGCCACTAAGGACAGTATCTTCACCTCAGCAGCTCTGTGAGTATAGCAAACCACAAAGTTCAGCGTGCTTCATTTTTTAGTCAGCAAGCTTTTGGCGTTTTTCCATTACATGGTACCTGCTTGACTCGCCTCGACTCTACTCTACTCGCCTCGACTCACTGTGCGTCCGTTTTCCGTTGCAGATTTTAGTCCTGCCTCAGCGTTGCTGGTCGTCTTGCCGGCTTGACGCACACACCAGAGCACAAGTATAACATCAGGCCACTTGAGCTTGTTTTACAGTTCTGTGGAGGCTCCACCAGAGCTTTCACCGTAGCCTGTGTAATATGTGGCCTGATGTATACATTTGTCAGCTGGTGTGTGCGTCGAGCCAGCATGTGTGTGTGTACGTAGGATGCGGTGAAAGCTCTGCTGGAGCCTCCGCAGAACTGAAACAAGCGGCGCCGCAGTAAACTGCCGTGACCTAACATACACACACACAGAACGTGGAAGGTGTGTTGATGCCAGAAGACACATTTAGTTTCTAAAGAAGCTGGAGGCAGCAAAAAAAACACAGCTGGCTAAACTGTTTATAAATAGCGGGTTTGTTCAGGACACCCCCGTCTGTCTCTTTCACGTCACCTTTTCGGCTCGCCTCAGCTCGCTGGGAACCTCGACTGAGGAGGTACTAAATAAAGTACCTGTTAGCAGGTACCAGGGACTTTTTTTCATAATGGAAAACCAAAAAAGGCGAGTAGAGTCGAGGCGAGTAGAGAAGATACCATGTGATGGGGAAACGCCATTTGACTCTCTCTCCTCCATAATTTAGGAATCCCACAGATTGTAGATCCAGCTGTTATTGTTTAAAAAAATAAAACATTAACTCTTTTTATGCACATTGTGTTGTGTTTTTTATACTATGACATGCTTCTCCTTTATCTCCTTGCTTACAGTTTTGTGATACCCCATAAGATATTAAACAGTAACATCTGTAGCATTGCTATACTGTGGCTATACACAGCCCTAACGCTGTGGTGTTTTAAAATTGGGTACCATATGCCCCTTTTTAACTTTGAGCACCTGCCCCTTCAGAGATCTCGGCACGGCCCTGAATTATTTTGCAAAAATATTCTCATTTCAGTCATCAACAACAATAATTCCTTTCCACAAAAAACACTTTATTTGAAGCAGTGTGCATGAGACTGACATGACACAAAACAACCCACAACTCACCTCAATCTTCTTCTTAACATTTCAATTTCACCTTCCATTGCAATTCGCTCCTTCTGCCATTCCAGTCTCTCCATCAATCCTCTCTCCTCCATTTCTATTCGATTAGAGGTTGCCTTGTTTTTTTAAAGTAGTGGTGTCTCCATGGACCGGACACTCTTCATAGACACACAGCTGGGTCCAGGTTCAGGTTCAGGTCCAGGTTCAGCAGGGTCTGGTCTCTGATGGGTCCTGTTAGAAAGACAGGAAGACCACTTTTTAATCTCCAGAAACAGAAGCTGCTGGTGAAACTAGAAGCTATCAAGCAGAAAATAAAGTCTGAATCTCTTCACTGAATGAGTTCTGCTCTCTGCTCATCCTGCTCTGTCATTCGTTATCTTTCTGGGAGAACAGGGACATTGGAAAGACTCCAGGACTAATGTCATCTTTCTGTCCTCTAATGGAGACAAGACTCCATTATGACAATCAATCTCACCTTTCTGTCCTGTGTATCCTCCTCCACACATCACTACAACAGTAACAGAGGCATTTAGGTCTCTACATTTTATTCTGAAAGGTTCCAGAGGAAACAGTAGAGTTCTGTTGTGTCTGACTTTACGCTGGTGGAGACGACGGTTTGTTTTCTGACAGCAGGAGAAAGGCTCGGACCCCCCCCCATCTTCAAACTCAGCCTTCATTTAGATCTCAACTACACAGCTGTAAAGTTTTCTGACTGCAGCCTCACGGTTGGGACAGACAGACGTAGAAACACCTGGCAAAGGATTTAAAACCTCCTCTGTAGTAGTTTATGTTACAACATGTAGATTTCATAATAAGAGCTTTGTTTCTGTGGCCAGGTTGGATCAGTGGGTAGAGCTGGCACACATTTACTGGAGAGGTGTATTCCTCAACGCAGAGGTCCAGGGTTCGAATCCGACCTGTGACGATTTCCTGCATGTCTTCCCCTTCTCTCTACTCTCTTTCTCACCTTCCTGTCCTGTCAATTAAAGGCAGAAAAGCCCAAAAAACAATCTAAAAAAAAAAGAGCTTTGTGTCTTCTCTCTGTGTAACTGTGGTTATTGTCAGGGTGCATTTATTCTTCCTTTGTCCCGTGGATTAAACACGAGGAACTTTCCACACCTCTATGGAGGTTAACGTGCTTTTTACTGATTGGCCACGGGAAGTAAACACGTCATTTTATGCAACTAAATGACGGTTAAACACAAAAAGACAAAAAAAGAAACTTGTTTTTACCGCCATTAGAAATGAGTTCAAACACTTTTATTATGTTAAACTTTCTCTGAAACTAAACGGAATTTAAACAGTGCCAGATGATGTTTAAATAGTTTAAATTAAATTATATTTTAAACCCCCCCACCCCCGTGGTACAGACGGAGAAATGAAGAGCTTCTCTTCTTTAGTGTTTCTGCTGCTAAACGCCGCTGGAAATGTCCGATGTGTTTATCATAAGAAATAAAGGATCTATAAACAGAAATAAAGGATCTATAAACAGAAATAAAGGATCTATGTAAGACAGTAACACGGCCAGATACCCACACAACATGGCGGCGGATCTTTGTGAATAAGACGCCAGTTTTTATTAATCACTAGTCCAGTTGTGATGGTTTCTCTGCAGCTTTCTGCTCTTACTAAACTAAACTAAACTAACCACAGACTTGAGTTGACGATTCAAACCAGACAGATGAGTTATATTATTACCTTCAGACGGAGAGAAAAAAAACTGCGTCACATCAGCCTCTGGAAAGTGAAAGTAAACTTTAAACAGGAAACAAGAGGAACCGCCCAGAGAGGGTCAGCATTATCACATCTAGGAAATAATAAACAGAACTTCTGACAGTTAACATGTATTAACACATGTAATAGAGTTGTTTTCAAATTTAAAGTAGGCTATGTGGCGTGTTGAGAGTACACACGGACTCCAGGGTGTTTAAAGAGGTTTGTCCTGAATTCATTTAAAAACTATGACACCGTTTACTCCAACATTCATTCAGACTGCACTAGTTGGAACAATATACAATACTTAATATTATAATATGTTAACTCCACGTTATCAATATTAACAATTAAAAATTAAAGTTAACAATATTTCCGTGGGCTGCTCTTCAGTGGAAAGTTTATATTCACTATACCAACGGATCATCTCGCGCCTTTATACTCACATAACACATAGGCCTACACTAAATGAAAATAAAATGTCAATAAAAAGTGTTTATTGGTAATAAGTATTACAAAATAAATACATAAAATGTAATCAAATGTAATTTTAAAAGTGGGGTGAATGTGTAAGATAAAAACATAGAAATGAAACTAATAAAAGCTGTAAACATGTTTTAATGTGTGAATATGTTTGGTGGAGCTCTGCTTGTAGTTCCTGCTGATGTCACCAGAGGGCGCCATGACGTCACTCACCAGCTCAGAGAAGCTGTTTCTGAATGTAGGTCAGTGGTCTATTTGTTCTAAATAGTTCAACTGTTACCGTGTGGTCCTGTGGATTTTTTTGTGTGGATTAAGACGAGGAGATGTAGAAGAGCGTCGAGCTACGGCTTCATTCTGTGGAAACCTACAACATTTTGTAACATAAATTTGTGCATACTAATATATCTGAATGCAGGAATTTAGACGTGTAGAAGTTTTTTCTCGCCACTGTCGCACCAAATGATTGCTGAGAGTGGGGTCTACACCTACTCTATTTGTAGAGTGTCCTGATTAGGATTGGACACTACTAATACCATGTTATTGAATTTGAACACAAAGTTGGATCATAAAGAAGTGACACTAGTTCCTGTTGGAGGAGTGCCAGCTCGTAGTGATGCAGTTCCATATTAGTTTATTTAGTTAGAGAATAAAAGAGCTGAGTCTTGTTGTCTCCACATCAGTCCTGTCAGTGAATACAACGACCGACACTAACTGCTGCACACAGCTTTCTGATCTTCAACACAAGAGTCGTCCACACTTTCTCAGGAATAAGAAGAAAAGTAGAAACATTATATTTAACATTACAGAGCCAGAAACTAACCCTGAAGAGACCAAAGACTAACCTGTTGTTAAAGTATCAAACAGCAACTTACAGTTTCTTCAAACAGTTAACAAAGTAGAGTGTCACGCTCCGCCTGGACACTAATCTACAATGCTAGAATATGATGCGTACGTACCTCTCTCTGTCTCTGGGCTAAAATATAAATTACCTAAGACAATAGAATTACGCGCGTGAAAGGTGGCAGTGACAGGATGTAAGCAGTAGGGCCGAGATCATCGATGTAAGCCTGCAACAGCGATGGATACATTTTTAAAAAGGAAAAATGCAGATTCTGATCTGGGCACTGGACTAAATTTTAACCCAGATGAAGAACCTAGTACGAGTGGTGGTCAAAAGAAAGCAAAAAACGGTGAGCTCGAGGCAATACAACAAAAGTTATCTTTCGTTAGGATTTACTTTCACCGGGGATCCAACTGCCCCGACTCCGTTATGCTTGGTGTGTGGGGAAAAGCTATCCAACGGTGCCATGGTCCCAAGCAAGCTTAAACGCCATCTCCAAAGAAACACCCGTCACTTCTAAACAAGAACATGGACTATTTTGTCGGCCTGCGTGAACACACTGAGAAACAGGTAACATTAATGAGAAAAACCACAAAGGTGTCAGAGAGCTCTCAAAGCTGGCTATTGAGTAGCTGAACTAGTAGCTAAATCAAAAAAAGCCACACACTGTGGCAGAGACATTAATATTACCTGCCTGCAAAGCCATTGTGAACGAGATGCTCGGCCCTGACGCAGTTAAAGAAGTAGCCAGAGTCCCTCTCTCAGATTACACGATTGCCAGATGTATTTCTGACATGTCTGCAGACATAGACTGTGTTGTTTTGGAAAAGATACGCATCAGTGGGAAATTTGCATTGCAACTTGATGAGTCTACGGACATTAGTGGACATGCTCAACTCTTGGCCAATGTGCATTTTGTGGCTAGAGACGCCATCAGAAAAAACTTTCTATTTTGCAAGTCATTGCCAGAAAAAACAACAGGAGAGGAAATGTTTTGGGTCACAACAGAATATCTTGAACAAGGAGGACTTAAGTGGGAAAACTGCACGAGTGTCTGCACTGATGGAGCAGCAGCCATGGTCGGGCTCTTCAAAGACTTCGTTAGCAGAGTGAAAGAGAGACACACAGATGTTATTGTTACGCACTGTTTTTTGCACTGCGAGCCACTTGTTGCCAAAGCTTTACCAGAAGACCTAGCTCCTGTGTTGGATGATTTCGGGTGCATGGTAAACTTCGTAAAGACCAGACCTCTGAAAAGCTGCATATTTGCATCTTTATGTGAGGAAATGGGAGCGG
This sequence comes from Sander lucioperca, assembly GCF_008315115.2. Taxonomy (NCBI): domain Eukaryota; kingdom Metazoa; phylum Chordata; class Actinopteri; order Perciformes; family Percidae; genus Sander; species Sander lucioperca. Next base: position 23,216,218 of record NC_050192.1, on the reverse strand, counting down.
AGCATAAAGCCTTATTGCTCCACACGGAGGTCCAATAGTTGTCGTGCGGCAAAGTGTTGGCCCGTGTGTATGAGCTGCGGGAGGAACTTAAAGTGTTTTTGACTGATGAGAGGTGCGATGATGCAAAGCTGCTTGCATCTGATGAGTGGTGTGCAAGGCTGGCATACATGGCAGATATATTTCAGCATCTGAATGAACTGAACACACGAATGCAAGGCCAAAATGAAAACCTGCTCACAAGCACAGATAAAATAAATGGATTCTGTTCAAAGGTGCACCTCTGGCAACAACATCTGGAAAATTGCCAAGCTTGACATGTTCCCACTCACCCAGAAATGACAAGGAGATGTCAACACTGCTGCACTGGGTGAGAAAATAGGTAAACATTTGAAAACTCTTGAGGAGAAGTTGTCATTTTATTTCCCCTCAACCTCCACTGAATGCCTTGACTGGGTTAGGGACCCATATAGCTCAGCAGCAGTTTTTGGAAAGGACATGACTTTGCAGGAGCAGGAGGGACTAACTGAACTGAGACAAGACCGTGGTTTAAAGCTAAGCTTTGCTGATCTACCTTTGGACAGTTTTTGGTTGACTTCTGCCAAGTAGTTCCCCATTCTGGCAAACAGAGCTATTTCAGCATTGATCCCATTTTATACAACATATCTTTGTGAGCTGAGCTTCTCAAGCATGACTGCTATAAAAACTAAAAAAAGAGAGTGACTGAGAGCGGTTGAGGAAGAGCTTTGTGTGTGCCTTTCTTCAGTTCCTGCCAGTATATCAGCTTTGTGTTAATCTAAACAGGCTCAGATTTCACACTAATGGCGTTTTTCCATTACATGGTACCTGCTCGACTCGCCTCGACTCTACTCGCCTCGATTCGACTCGACACACTGTGCGTCCGTTTTCCATTGCAGATTTTAGTACCGCCTCAGCGTGGCTGGTCGTCATGCCGTATCGATGCACACACCAGCGCACAAGTATAAACATCAGGCCACTTGAGTTTGTTTTACAGTTCTGTGGAGGCTCCACGCAGAGCTTTCGCCGTAGCCTGTAAAAGTGGCCTGATGGTTATACTTGTGCGCTGGTGTGTGCGTGGAGCCGGCCATGTGTGTGTGTAGTTAGGCTACGGTGAAAGCTCTGCCGGAGCCTCCGCAGAACTGTAAACAAGCGGCGCCGCAGTAAACTACTGTGACCTAACGTACACACACACAGAACGTGGAAGGTGTGTTGTTGCCAGAAGACACATTTAGTTTCTAAAGAAGCTGGAGGCAGCACAAAAAAAAACAGCTGGCTAAACTGTTTAAAAATAGCGGGTTTGTTCAGGACACCCCCGTCTGTCGCTTTCACGTCACCTTTTCGGCTCGCCTCAGCTCGCTGGGAACCTCGACTGAGGTGGTACTAAAAAAGTACCTGTTAGCAGGTACCAGGGACTTTTTTTCATAATGGAAAACCAAAAAAGGCGAGTAGAGTCGAGGCGAGTCGAGCTGGTACCATGTAATGAAAAAGCGCCATAAGTGAGTATAAACAAATTGAGAGAATACATTTTTATATATACTGTATTAGGCTACAATTGCGTCATTTTGTAACATTTTTGGTTGGTGGTGTGCCGTAAAAAAAATGTGCCGTGGCTCAAAAAAGGTTGAAAAACACTGACCTAACAACACAAGAATCGTCCACACTTTCTCAGGAAATAAGAAGTGAAGTAGAAACATTATATTTAACATTACAGAGCCAGAAACTAACCCTCCCTCCCTCGGCTAAAATATAAATTAGTAACTTATTAACTTCCACTGCTCGCTTCTCAGGCAAAGTGTACAACAGTCCGTTTGTGTAAATAATTAACCTAACTCCTTGAATTTTTTTTCTATTGTTTTTTACAGAGGCCGAGTTTCCTTCTCTACATATGATATTCTTTGCTTCCTCGTACACATGGACGTAGACAAGAAAGACACTTTCACTGGAGAGAACACATTGTGTGCTAAGAATGTCAAATTAAATGCACATGGAAGAGGAACATAGATGGTCCTTTGTTAAAGAATACTAAAAGAAATAAATCAACTAAAATAATTAAAGGTGTATTGGTCTCTGACCAGTCTGCTGTTGTTAGAACCACTAACACGTGTACAGAAATTTATATATTATCCTTCATCACTGACTTTAATTAAAAAACTTTTACAACTTCATCAGCCATTTCTAATTATCTCAACAACTGCCGTAATATATTCACCAATCTTCTAACAACAAGCAGTCTTCATATAGCAATATAACAGTAACAAAAAATAATGGTCAGAACTTTAAATAATAACAGTGCTTTAATGAACAGCAACATGCACCTGTTGTATTTTAATGCAGGTTAATAATAATAAGGTAAAAGCACTGCTGAGTGAACAGAAAAGGCTCCAGGATTAATAAATCCTGGCTGTTAGCCTGGGGCCTGTACTACGAATCGAAGGGTAGTTTTATTTCGAACATTATTCTATCAATACAGACATTTACATCGATAGTCTGGCGTTATAATTTATTTGCCTCGGGTGTACTGTGGAGTGGGTAAGACTGTTTTTAATGGCAGGCTAGCAGATACTGTTGACTTGCGCTAGCCTAGCACCAGCGAACTCTGCAACTGGAAGGACTAGATGAAAAGTGTTGAAAACTGTCTCCACTGATAAATAACACACTGGCTAACTTGGAAATTAGGTCCTATGTCCAAAATTCTGAACCACCCCTTTAATAGAAAAATGTATTTGACGCATCGTGATGCATCGAGATATCGAATCGAAGATATGATAATCGTAATCGAATCGGGAGATCAGTGAAGATTCACACCTCTAGCAGGTGCTCTGCCTGTTTATCACCACCAGTTTACAGACACGTCTCAGCTGATTGGCTATCACCTGGGACACAGCCAATAAACAAGAGACAACACATCTCAAAGCCGTTTCACAGCGTTCAGAGGAAACATGTTGTTCAACCAGGAAACCGTGGCAACACGGTGCTCATGATTTATGTTAAAACATACATGAGATCAGCTCCTAAACTTCATGTCAGGAAAATAACATCACCAATTAATCTGTATGAACAAAAGTTAAAACTAATACGGCTGGTTTGATTCTTTCATGACACACAGGGACCGATTCAATCTGTATTGTGATTCAATAGTAGGGATGCAACGATTATAGATTTTGTTGGTACGATTATACCAACAAATCCATATGAATCCATCTTTCAAAAAGTTACGTATCTGGATAAATAAAGTAAGTAAACATTGAACAGACAGATTTCTGAATGGAGTTTCATACCTTGTGTGTTTCACGACAGTGCAGCTGCATTTTTTAATACTGCTGCGTGCTGCTGCTCACAGTAAGAAGCTCGGTAGCTCTAGCACAATTTATATCGTATATATATATATATATAGTAAGTGGGTAATTCTACAGTTGTAGTAATAATAATAATAATAATCGTGACAATACTTGATTTATGAGGCACTTTTCAGAACAAAATGCAACTAAGAGCGCTAACAGCAAACCCCTGTGTGTGTGTTACAGTTTTTTTTTCCAATTGCTAACACACTAAAATGACATGCATAGCACAATTATTTAAACTGACACAGAGAGCAAAACCTCTTCTCAAGTCTCCAAAAGTCTAAACACATTTTCTGCTTTACACACATTTAGCAATTCAAAATGTCACTTTTTAAATGCACTGAACACGGTTCTCTGCATAAGACAACAATCTGACATAAAGTCACAAGTTTGTCATTTCAAAACACTGCCATTCAAAATGACACTACATGAGCTGATTGGCCAATATATACACACCTGGCCAATCACCTCAACGGTTCATTGTTACCACTTCAATCAGGAAGTAATTTTTTCTGCAATTTTCTTTTTCAGTTTACTGTTTTTTGTGAGCATATTTTTGTTCAGTCCAATGTAAATATATCTGCTGTACATATGTTGCACTGACTTGTTTGGTGAAAAATAAAATAAATAAATGTTTCAACAGCTTGTGTGTGTGTGTGTGTGTGTGTGTGTTTTCTACAATTTGAACTATTTTAGTATTATGACAAAGCATACTAAAGATGAGAGTGCTTTTCATTATGCCCAGCAGTGTGTAAAATCTGGTAATATGAATGAAGAGTGTGCCATTTGGTGCAAAAGTTTGATTTTGATAATGCTAGATGTAGTTTTGGGTGCAGTGCTTCATTTTGCAGGATATATGAGGTATTTTGCAGTTTGGGTGTGTGGTTTTGTGAATTATGTATTTTGATAAAACCAACCTAGTTTGCAAAATTGTGTTTTAATGATGTCATTTACAGAACTGCCTCAAACTCTCTCCTGAAAAAACTGGATGTTGTTCACCATAGTGCCATACATTTTGTGACCAGAGCCCCTTATAAAACCCACCACTGCAACCTCTATGCATTAGTTGACTGGCCCTCGTTACACACTCGACGCCTAACTCACTGGTACCATCTCATTTACAAGTCCTTGCTAGGCAAAGCCCCGCTGTACCTACGCTCACTGGTCCCTATAGCTTTACCCACCCGCAACCTTCGCTCAAGCAGTTACATCTGTGGTCACTCCAAAAGCCTACACCTCCTTTGGCCGCCACTCCTTCCAGTTCTCAGCTGCTAATGACTGGAATGCACTTCAAAAAACCCTGAACCTCAAAACCCTTATCCCACTAACTGCCTTCAAAGTACGTCTGTCTGAGCTCCTGTCCGATCACTGCACATGCTAACTGTTCTCCATCATTCGCGCTCTGTTTCCCACCTCCGTACTGCAATCCATTATCTCTGTCACGCCCCATGGCATATTTGCACACATGCACATCTTCACCTGCATTGCTATCACATTCTGTTTACGTTGTTTTGCACTATTCATCCACCCTGGTATGCTCAACTTTTATTCCTCCCACCTTTGTTGTCACACAATTTTTGTACATCACAATCTGCACTAACTATATACTGACTCTTCACTACATCTCAGCATTTATATAGACTATATAGTCTATTCCAGTTTACTGTGTTATTACTGACCTATATCACTAACTAGATCATAATTTACACTAAGTGTTTTTTTGTTTGTTTGACTCTTCACTGTTCTGTTCATGTATATTGTGTTATTACCATATCACTTCCGCAAGTTTTACTTACACCTCACTTTGCACCGGCTTTGTAATGCCTTCTTCTTTTGTATTCTTTATTCTTGTATTGTATTGAATGTGAAACTATATGTTGTCCTGCATGCTTATGCTTTTCTTGGCCAGGTCACAATTGCAAATAAGAACCCGTTCTCAATGGCCTACCTAGTTAAATAAAGGTTAAATTAAAATAAAGTATAAATTATCAATTTACATTCGTTTTTTATGTGCTAATGTTTTTAACCAGAATCCTTTGTTTACAGCATTGTCAATAAATATATATTTACTTTATATATGTATATAAACATTAAAAAACTACACAAATACATTTATAACCAAAGAAATAAAATATGTAAACAACTAAAAAATGAACAGTAGTAATCCAACTTTTCTGATCTTAAAAAAATAAAAAATAAAATTGAATTTCTTTTTTTTATATTCCTCATTTGACATATTTAATATATAAGAATTTGTAGATTTCTTTTAAATTAATCCAGATATTCAAGCTTGGCCAAACTACATTTCCCATAATGCAACTGCACCCTCCCTGTAGTTGTGCTGATCAACCTTTAAACATCCGCAGCATCTCATTAAGAAAGTGTTTGGATCATAGACTGTAAATATTATTATTATATTCATATATACAGCCTATGGTTTGGATGTTATTAAACGTCTAAAATAATTAGAAAAAGATCCTGAACAGCAAACAAGTAGAGAGTACTCGATGAACCCCCCCCTCCCATCCTGGAGTTCACTGACATTAAAAGTTAAAAAGAAAGACCACAAACACATCACAGTAACTTTATGCTTTTATTGTGAAAAGAGACAGAATTCAAAACTAAACATGATACAAGTCAACGGCATTTCTACTATTTCATGATCACAGCTTCCATCTTTAAAGGACTGGAAGTGGAAGAAGTTTACAATGTTCACGAGGAATCTGTTCAATCATTCTGAATTATTTTATACAAAGTTCATTCATTTTTTTAAAAATATTTTTTGGGGCATTTTTTAGGCCTTTATTTCTATAGGATAGCTTATACTTGAAAGGGGAGAGAAAGAGAGAGGGGGAATGACATGCAACGAATGGCCACAGGTCGGAGTCAAGGAGACTCTCCGTCCTACACAGAACACAGAGACACTGAGGAGCCATAGCTGAACCCAAACCCAGGATAAAGAGGTTGAGTGAATGTGGTGTTGAAGGTGTAGAGGTGGATCAGTGAGTCAGAGGAGACTCTGTAGAAGGACAGAGAGCCAGCAGGACAGTCCACATACACTGCTACTCTATCAGGGAGAGAGGAGGAGGAGATGGATTTTACTCTCTTATTGTGATAGACATAGTAACGACCATCATCAGAGCAGAACAGACTCCAGGACTGATCATTATATCCAAACACACAGTCATCACTGTTTCCTCTCCTGCTGATTCCTCTGTAACTCACTGATATAACAACATCTCCTCTCCTCTCGACCTCCCAGTAACAGCGACCAGTCAGACCATCTCTACACAGCAGCTGAGGATACCTGGAGTCAAACCTCTCTGGATGATCAGGATATGGCTGATACTCCATCACAAATGTCACCTTCCTGTTGTTGTCAGACAGTTTGAGGTATCTGCTCACTGTGTTTGTGTCCAGTGTGAGTTCACAGGAATCTGACGGAGAGAAGGAGACACAACACAGCTGCAGTTATTAACCAATCAGCACTTTGATGATGACATCAGACGGTTGAATGAGTGATGTCACAGATTGAAATTAAAAACACACTTACACTTCCTCAGACCTGGTGTCAACCATCTGACTCCAGCAGGCTCCACCCTGAAAGAAGGAGGGGGGGGGGGGGCATTACATCACTCTCACACACACAGCTTCATTCTGATCAAATGTAGGGTTGGAATTTACTCATTTTATATTCATATTTGGGCTGTCAATCAATTAAAATATTTATTTTAATTTAATTTCCATTAAAGTGTCCAATCACAACAGAAGTTATCTCAGGACACTTTCCAGATAGAGGAGGTCTAAGTCAGGATTTTATTTCATAGTACGCACAACAACCGTCCTCCTCTAAAGCTGTTTACTGCTCCAGAAATCAGCTGTTCTTATAATAAGCTTTAACAATTTGATGTGTATGAGAGTGGGTTCCTAGCTTTATCATATCATAATGACCAGGTCATGCGAATATCACTGAAACTACAGGTTGTTGTTTCATAGGATGGAGATGTCCGTCTCTAGTTCCTGATAAACTGATCTATAGGCTATATGAATGCTGTGTTATTCAACCAAACCTGCATGAAAATAAAAGCCCTACAGAGGGAAATTAATGAGATATGTTATAGAGTATAAATAACAGCGTGTGCCTATTACGTTTGGACATTTATGAATTCATGATTTAGACAACGTTTTACAAAGTTTATGACGTCGCTAGGGCTGGGCAATATATCGATATTATATCGATATCAATATATGAGGCTAGATATCGTCTTAGATTTTGGATATCGTAATATCCTGATATGATACAAGTCTTGTCTTTTCCTGGTTTTAAATGCTGCATTACAGTAGAGTGATGTAATTTTCTGAACACACCAGACTGTTCTAGCTATTCTATTATTTGCCTTTACCCACATAGTTATTATATCAACATAACTGATGATTATTTATCAAAAATCTCATTGTGTGCATATTTTGTGAAAGCACCAATTGCCAACCCTGCAATATCGCCACAATATCGATATTGAGGTATTTGGTCAAAAATATGAGGATATTTGATTTTCTCCAGCTCTAGACGTCGCCCTGACTTAAAGTGATGATTCTGAGTAATTTCACCCTAGGGTCCTTTGCACTATGACCTCGAGCCAAACACCCCCCCAGAAGCTTTTTTGGTCCGTGTATCATCCGATTTCACATATGAAAACGGAAAAACGAGAAAACAACTCCTTTTTCCGTTTTTCTGTTTTTTTAGAAAAACGAAAAAACGAAATTATGACTTGATTTTTGGTTTTCCCGTTCTTGCACGGAAATCAGAAAAAAACACTTGATATTCCGATGTTCCCCTGTGGGTGGTGCTAAATCTGATTGGCAGGATATGCATTCATTGTTTTTCAAATTAAGATTTTACCCACACTGTATTTGTTAGCCTGTAAAATTACTAGTCTATATGTAAAATTAATAGTCTATATGCATGCTTTTTGTCACCCAATTATTTGGCTTAACTCACTGAAAAAATCTATTGAAATAGCCTAAATATAAACATGTTCACGCATTGACAGACAAAAGGCACAATCTGTTTTTGTAGGAGAGGGGAAGACCCATCTCATCGTTTAATCCTGTTGTGTTCAAAGTCATGTTAAACCATTTTTTGTTCCCAGTCAAAAATAGATAGATAGATAGATAGATAGATAGATAGATAGATAGATAGATAGATACGTTATTGATCCCCAAGGGGAAATTCAAGGTCCCAATAGCTTAAGACATCACACACAACATACACATACATCATAAACAGGATCATAAAAAAAGCAAATTCACATGAATAGCATGGACAATAAAAGAAAAAATACTAAATACTAAAAAAAAAAAATAATACTAAATAAATAAAAAATTTTTAAAAAATCCAATAAAAAATCCACATGAATGTACTAAGGGATGTATAAGTATGAGACGCTTGCAGTGAGAGGGCAGGGACTGACCCTGGGATTCAGTATGAGATTGTGCGTCATGGTGGTAGTGCAAATAGGTCCAATAGTGCAAGGATAAAGTCTAGAGACCAGCATTAAATATGGACAATATAAGAGATCAAAAGTCAATATTAGAGGTTTGAAGTAATAGTGTTACAGCCATTGTTCAAGTATTAAGTTATGTTAGACCTCAGTCCAGGCTGGCGGGTGGAGGGAGGGAGGGATTGTGCATATATGGGCTAATATAGCCAGTTAACAGTGTAAACAGTGTAAACAGTGTAAACAGTATACAGTGGGCCAGTGGACAGTCAGTACATAACTGTTATTATAGGAGGTAGTGGAAGTGGTGGAGAGGCAGACAGACTATGCAAAGAAGTCTCTCTCTCCTCTTCTCTTTAGTGAAGCATTGTAGAGTTGTATGGCTCTGGGGATAAATTACTTTCTCAGTCTGTCATGACTGACAAAATGACCGTTCCATTAATACTCATCATACAAATTTAAATAATACATTAATTATTTTTATTAACTTAAATTCTTATGAATAATAAAAAAAAAAATTGTCTATTTGTTATTTATGGCCTGTATGCCTCATTGATCTGAGCTTATACATCTTGAATTCGATCGAGTACTAAAAAACATAAATGCTGGATTATTTTGACGATAATAAATAATCAGATGAAACATAGTATACTGTTTATCACAGATTACTTTGGGCCAAAGTTACCAAGGACATTTTTAAGAAACCATTTAAAAATGTATACATTCACATAAAGTAACACCTGTTTGGGTCAAAAGTAAGAGATTTTATCTGTCACTTTGGAAAAAGAGAGAGACTCTGAGAAAAAGTTAGAGTAGTAGGCGTGAAAAAAGCAGGGAAATATTTAAAAAATATTAAAAATAATAAAATGATCTATGGAAAGGAGTGCCATGTCTTTTTGGTACATGATAAAGTATCTGCATTCAGGAAAAAGTTGGACTGTGTTGGGCTCGCGTGGAACAGGGCTCAGTCCCTGAGCGATTTGTACCACGCATGCGTTGAAACACTTGACGACCAACAGCGACCAAACATCACAACTTTTTTTTTTTTATTAAATCTTTATTATACAATAGTCATACAAACAATCAAGACTAATAACCATAGACTGTATATTATTAATGCGATGAAGTGTAAACGTACATAAGTGTCCTTTCGAAGACGGGATGACAGCTCTTCCAGCCACCACTGCTGTATACCACTATAGTAGCTACATGCTAACGGCAGTAAACACTATAGTAGCTACATGCTAACGGCAGTAAACATGTCATCTTAGCTGCCACTGTTGTTAAATTCTCCCCAATTCCGGGTCACATTCCTGCTGAAACATGTCCGATTGTGTAGTGTTTGGTTCAGAACCCTTTATCTGCGATTTTTGACCTTAGAAAGTGCTGCTTCGTTCCACTACAATCTAACGTTAGCATACTCTTATTATAATTATTATGTAGCTGTA
>NC_050192.1:23095913-23200913 GCF_008315115.2 Sander lucioperca | reverse complement strand
ATTTTCTGATTCTAACCAGCAGAGATGGCCCATCTCTGATCTACAGATCGAGTCATAACAAAGAATATTCTGATTAAAAGCGGATGGCTTGTAGGTGAAATAACATATAAATAATGTGGAAAATATAACTGAACATGGCAGAGAGCAGAACAGACTATGGGCCCTATCTTGCACGCGGTGCAGCGCAGCGCAAAGCCCGACCCAAGTGTCTTTACTAGTTTAAGACCGACACAGTTGTCAGTTTCCCGTCCAGCTCCCACGTCGTTTAAATAGCAAATGCACCTGCACCCATGGGCGTGCTGGTCTTACAAGGAGATGTGTTCAGGTGCATTCTGGGCGTGCTGGTCTTACAGGGAGGTGTGTTCAGGTGCATTCAGGCGTATTGCTATCTTGAGGCAGCGGGAAGTGATCGCGCCATTGACCAACAAAAACCTGGTCTAAAGTCAATAACGCAGCATTTCATTGTGATTTTAACAGCCCATTAGTAAAATGCTCCTAAGCTCATGCAGCAGCGCACGCACACTATGCTTGTTACACACACAGGGACGCACAGCAGCACACACACATCCAGAAGATTACAAATAAAAATATTACAGTGGAAATCCTCCATCATAATAGCAATGCTCCAAGGTCCAAACATGCCTGGCTTTTAAAGGGAATGGGAGATAACACTCTGATTGGTTTATTGCATGTTACGCTTCACACCGTGTGCTTAGATCGTTAAAATAGAGCTGATCGATCACATGAGCCATGCAGCACCGGCAACTGACGTTTTAAACAGCTAGCTAACTAGTCTGCCGAGAGAGTAGATTAATGCTTCATCCACACACTCTTTTCACAGAGTACAAAGCACATAGCATTGTGCTAAGCTAGGCTAAACCTGTCCTAGACCTTTCTCTGTCGAGTTGAAACTGATTTGATCCCGGGAAAGAGGAGAAAAAAGGACTTTATTAAAACTACGGACAGTTCCTTTAAGATATAGAAATCTGTCCAAACTACATCAACTATCAACAAAAGGGAGTTATCATTTTAGTTCTGGAGATGTTCTCCTTCAAAACTTCCTACACAAATATCTCCTTTTTGTTCATCGGTGTTTGTACCTGAGAGTGTCCAGTCTCCAGAGAGGATCCTCCAGTCCCGCTGACAGTAGCTTCACTCCTGAGTCTCCTGGATGATTGTAGCTCAGGTCCAGCTCTCTCAGAACGGAGGGGTTGGAGCTCAAAGCTGAGACCAGAGAAGAACAGCCTTCCTCTGAGATCAGACAGCCTGACAGACTGCAAACACACAGAACAACACACAAGAAACCTCTGTCAACACGTGGAGCCATGTGTTTGTTTTATGTTTGTTTTTTGTCCAGGTACATTTTGGTCCAGATTTAAAACATCTTTAAAATCATCTGTGGTATTTAATTATTATTTAATTATTCAAGTGAGTCTAATAACTACTGCCCAAGTTTATCATATCAACAGAGACAAAGCTACATGTTAGCTGTTTATCAACTAAAGTTAGTCAGAGTTTAAATGGTCACCAGTTGAATGGGTTAATGAATCCTGACCTGAGAGTCTCCAGTGTGCAGTGTGGACTCTTCAGTCCAACAGAGATCAGCTTCCCTCCTGAATCCTGCAGGTTGTTGTTACTCAGGTCAATCTCTCTCAGACTAGAGGACTGGGAGCTGAGAACTGAGGACAGATCTTCACAGCTTCTCTCTGACAGGTTACAGCCACTCAGTCTGGAGAGACAACAGGAAGGAAACAAGTTATTTATATTGAACTCCTGTTGAAAGATAGAGTATTTATTGATGAATAAATCACACTTACAGAGCTTTGTTGGAGGGACGGTAATGAAGAAGACATATAAAGTTTGTGTTTAAATGTTAAGTCTGGACTTTTGGTGATAGAGAATATAAAATCCCTTTTAAACACATGTTAAAATCCTTGCTATATTATTCTAAACAAGTTGGAAACATGATAACTAATTGTGACTGAATGAGGAGTAAAAAGACATCCAGTATTCAAATAAGATTTAAAAAAAAAAATGAGGTTCTCAATCTCAGCCATAGTTCATACTTCATGCTTTACGACATAAATAAGAACAAAATGCTTTGGAAACATTCAAAGATTTTCGAATTGTTAAATTTAAAATCCTGACATGAGAAGGGCGGTTTAAATTTAATAAAGGTTAACATTTAGAGAAACATCATATAAGAAGCCAAATTATGATTGTGTATAAACTTAGCACAAAAAGTAAGGAAATTTGTGTTTGGATTATTTCTCTGTGGTAACAATGCTTTTTGGCAATAAATCTTATACCATTGGAAAGCCTGTTTAGTTCCCTTTCAAATGGTGCCCCATTTGTAAGGAACATGCATTTGTGGGATGAGCAGCAGAGCTGAGTATGTGGGTTGCGCCCATGAACAATTTGCCACCTGCCGCAGGCAGCATCATCCAATCCAGCAAACACCAAACGAGTCAATGGCAGAATAAGCTGTTTGGCATTGGCAGAGAAGATTCTTTCATCATTTGAAAGGGAACTAAACAGGCTTTCCAACGGTATAACATTTATTGCCAAAAAGCATTGTTACCATAGAGAAATAATCTAGCAAACACAAATGTCCTTACTTTTTGTGCTAAATTTATGTTGAGTCTGGACTTTTGGTGATACAGTAGATAAAATCACTTCTCAGCATGTTTAGATATCTACTGCTCTACTCTAAAGACGTTGGAAACATGATCATTAATCGTGACTGAATTCAGCAATATTACACAAGAGGGTTTGATTTAACGTCATTATTGGCACAACAGTGATGCGGCTAGGACCGTGGCATATATGACGTTAAAATCAAACCCTCCTGTGTAATAAAGCGATTATACAACAATGGTTTCCAACTAAATAAAAGTTAAAATCAAACTGTATTCATATTGTGGGGCAATTCACTCTCAAAATAAAGAAAAGCAACAGAGAGGATTTGTAGTCCCTCCTTGTTAAACGATAGTCAGTCATCTTAAGCTAATGTTAGCTTTGTAATGGTAGAGATCTTGGAATTTTCCGAAAACGTAATAACTACCACACACACATATAAACATGCTTGGCTAACTTATGGCGTTTTTCCATTACATGGTACCTGCTTGACTCGCCTCGACTCTAGTCGCCTTGACTCAACTCGACTCGACACACTGTGCGTCCGTTTTCCATTGCAGATTTTAGTACCGCCTCAGCGTGGCTGGTCGTCTAATGCCGGCTCGACACACACACCAGCGCACAAGTATAAACATCAGGCCACTTGAGCTTGTTTTACAGTTCTGTGGAGGCTCCACGCAGAGCTTTTGCTGTAGCCTATGTAAGTGGCCTGATGTTTATACTTGTGCGCTGGTGTGTGCACCGAGCCAGCATGTGTGTGTGTACGTAGGCTACGGCGAAAGCTCTGCCTGGAGCCTCCGCAGAACTGTAAAACAGGCAACGCCGCAGTAAACTGCCGTGACCTAACGTGACACACACACAGAACGTAGAAGGTGTGTTGTTGTTGCCAGAAGAGACATTTAGTTTCTAAAGAAGCTGGAGGCAGCAAAAAAAAACACAGCTGGCTAAACTGTTTAAACATAGCAGGTTTGTTCAGGACACCCCCGTCTGTCGCATTCACATCACCTTTTCGGCTCGCCTCAGCTCGCTTGGAACCTCGACTGAGGAGGTACTAAAAAAAGTACCTGTTAGCAGGTACCAGGTACTTTTTTTCGTAATGGAAAACCAAAAAAGGCGAGTAGAGTCAGGGCAAGTCGAGCAGGTACCATGTAATGGAAAAGCGCCATTAATCTGGTTACAACTAAAATATCTACTGAAAAATATATTTTTTCATGGATAGATTTAGCTACTATACGTCTGCAAACTTCATTATTGATGTGTCAGTGGCACAGCTGATGTGATCCTAACCAATCCAAATCCAAAACAATTCCAATGATTCACTTCTCATCGTCTTCCAACCATTCATCAAAACTAAGTCCTCTACATGAATCAAAATCAACAACAAAACGACCCATTGTATCATTATGTTGTAGGCTCACTTTACTGTTTTTTTTATTCAGCCCTGGAAGTTACAATGTTGCCATGGAAATGCCGGAGTAATATTTTATGTGATGCACCAGGTGTGCTCAAATGGCTCTGGGTGTGCTGTCATGTTGATTTGAGTATGTTCTAAATGTCTAGTTGACCAATCAGATTGTCTGGTCGGATCTACTTGTTGTATAATCAGGAATAAACAAACGTCCAGTAATCAAAGTCACATGATATTAAAATATAAATTATTTCTGGATCTCAGCCACAGTTCATATTTCATTTTTTATGAAATGATTCTAAATCAGAATAAAATACTTTGGAAACATTCACATGTCTTGAATGTTTCCAAAGTATTTTTCAATACTGTGTTTTCAAAGATTATTGTTCTTGATCTGACCTGAGAGTCTCCAGTGTGCAGTGTGGACTCTTCAGTCCAACAGAGATCAGCTTCCCTCCTGAATCCTGCAGGTTGTTGTTACTCAGGTCCAGCTCTCTCAGACTAGATGACTGGGAGCTGAGAACTGAGGACAGAGCTTCACAGCTTCTCTCTGACAGATTACAGCCACTCAGTCTGGAGAGACAACAGGAAGGAAACAAGCTGTTTATATTTAAATACTGTTGATAGATATAAGAGTATTTATTGATGAATAATTCCCGCTTACAGAGCTTTGTTGGAGGCTTTGACCACTGGCAACAGCCTCAGAAGAGCCTCCTCTGAAGCAGAGTATTTCTTCAGGTCAAACACGTCCAGATCTTCTTCTGATGACAGTAGGATGAAGACCAGAGCTGACCACTGAGCAGGAGACAGTTTATGTCTGGAGATACGTCCTGATCTCAGGGACTGTTGGATCTCCTCCACTAGGGAATCATCATTCAGTTCATTCAGACAGTGGAACAGATTGATGCTTCTCTCTGCAGACAGATTCTCACTGATCTTCTTCTTGATGTACTCAACTGTTTCGTGATTGGTCTGTGAGCTACTTCCTGTCTGTGTCATCAGACCTCGTAGGAGATTCTGATTGGTCTGCAGTGAAAGACCCAGGAGAAAGCGGAGGAACAAGTCCAGGTGTCCATTTGGACTCTGTAAGGCCTTGTCCACAGCACTCTGGTAGAACTGTGTTGATGTTGTTTGTTCGTCTGACAGCAGGTTGACTCCAGAGTTGATAAATGTCAGATGGACATGAAGAGCAGCCAGAAACTCCTGAACACTCAGATGGATGAAGCAGAACACCTTGTCCTGGTACAGTCCTCTCTCCTCTTTAAAGATCTGTGTGAACACTCCTGAGCACACTGAGGCTGCTCTGATATCAATGCCACACTCTGTCAGGTCGGATTCATAGAAGATCAGGTTGCCTTTCTGCAGCTGCTCAAAAGCCAGTTTTCCCAGAGACTCCATCATCTTCCTACTCTCTAGACTCCAGTGTGGATCTGTCTCAGCTCCTCCATCATACTTGATGTTCTTCACTTTGGCCTGAACCACCAGGAAGTGGATGTACATCTCAGTCAGGGTCTTGGGCAGCTCTCCTCCCTCTCTGGTCTTCAAGACATCATCCAGAACTGTAGCAGTGATCCAGCAGAAGACTGGGATGTGGCACATGATGTGGAGGCTTCGTGAAGTCTTAATGTGGGAGATGATTCTGTTGGCCTGCTCCTCATCTCTGAATCTCTTCCTGAAGTACTCCTCCTTCTGGGCGTCAGTGAACCCTCTGATCTCTGTCACCATGTCAACACACCCAGGAGGGATCTGATTGGCTGCTGCAGGTCGTGTGGTTATCCAGAGGTGAGCAGATGGAAGCAGATTCCCCCTGATGAGGTTTGTCAGCAGCACATCCACTGAGGTGGACTTTGTAACATCAGTCAGGATTTTGGTGTTTAGGAAGTCCAGAGGAAGTCGACACTCATCCAGACCGTCAAAGATGAACACAACCGGGAACTCTTCAAACCTGCAGATTCCTGCTTCTTTGGTTTCCCTAAAGAAGTAATGAACAAGTTCCATCAAGCTGTACTTTCTCTCTTTCAGCACATTCAGCTCTCTGAAGGTGAATGGAAATGTGAACTGGATGTCCTGGTTGGCTTTGCCTTCAGCCCAGTCCAGAGTGAACTTCTGTGTTAAGACTGTTTTCCCGATGCCAGCCACTCCCTTAGTCATCACTGTTCTGATTGGTTCATCTCTTCCAGGTGGGGTTTTAAATATGTCTTCTTGTCTGATTCTTGTTTCTGGTCTGCCTGGTTTCCTGGATGCTGTTTCAATCTGTCTGACCTCATGTTCATCATTGACCTCTGCAGTCCCTCCCTTTGTGATGTAGATCTCTGTGAACATCTGATTCAGAAGGGTTGGGTTTCCTGCTTTAGCAATCCCCTCAAACCCACACTGGAACTTCTTCTGATGGTTAGATTTGAGTTTACGTTTACAAACTCCTGCTGGGCTTCCTGAATGGATGCAGAACAAAGAAGATCATTAAGTAATTTTGTAAAGAAAACAGGAACATATTTTGGTCCATCTCTGAAGACATTTGTAAACGATTTAAATTAGTAAATCTTTAGAGAAATCCTCTTACTGCTTTGCAGACGGTCAGCCAGCTCGTCCAGCTTCATTCTCCTCAGGAAGTCCAGTGTGATCATCAGAAATGCCTCTTTGCTCCTCCTGTCCTCTTCATCCTCATCCTTCCTTTGACTCTCTGAGCATTCTGGGTAATCAGGACTCAGAACCTTCTGGATCTTCTTCAGCTCATTCTTCATAAAAGTACCGATATTCTCCTTCAGCAGCTGGAACAGAAGATTATACGAATGACACAATCAAACTGAAATCATGGAAGCAAACATCAGATCCATGTTGGACAGACTGACAACCCACTGGTCTGAAAAGTGCAGCATGGAGATGATTGTGAACAGAATAGATGTAAAAGTAGTTGTTGTACATGTACAGACCATAAAGATGGAGTCCAGGTGTGTTTGATGCTGCTGGGTAGACTGACCACTGGGAACCTCTGAGCTCTCCTGGTCCACTCTGTGGAGGAATCAGGAAGAATTAGCTCACATCATGTCTGTCCACACAGAGACAAATATAAGGTAAAGGTCCTGTGACTTAAAGTGTTGATTACAACATTGAATCAGATGGTTTCCCCTGACATTAAAGTGTTGGTGGTACTGCTGATCCCACTGTGAATCAACAGAAAGAACTAAGAAGTAAACAAGGGCTACAACATCATTGGCCTAAAGGACTCCTGAAGCAGCAGACTGGTATCATGATGCCAGGAAGTCTGCAGCTTCTGTCGTCATGGAAGCAAACATTCGTAGGTAGAAGTTTGGGGAGTCAACGGTGAAAACCCTTCTGTTGGCCTGAAAACAATTTTGGCAAACCATCAGCTGACTCAGGAGGGGGAAGCAGAGCTTAGATGGCCTGTTTGTAGTCAGGGAGAACTGCTGACCTGGACTGAGGATACTGTTGGATGGTGGTTACCTTTTTTTTTGCTTCCCCTTATTGACTTCTGATCTGACATCCAACTGGCAAACCCAGATCCAACATTTGGGAAGAATTTTGCGGTTTGACCAGTTTGGGTCAGGAGACTTCGAGGAAAAACAATCTGGTCATGAACCCAATCACTGGAACTTGGCCTTAAGTGTCCAGACTCAAATTGCATAAGTCTTCTCATGGCAAATAGTGTCCTGACCCAGGTGACACAAACACTTACCAAGGGACGCTGGTAGTCCAGGGGGGGTGTGCAAATGAAGTTACCCTGGAAGGGGCACTCTGAGGCGCACACAACCAACCATCCCCCTGGTATTCCCAGTTGGAGAATAACATTTGGGAAGAATTTTGTCATTCATGATTTTTAGCCTACCCTATGGCTATGGGAGATTTAAAATGCTTTTTAATGGGGCTAAAACACCAGATAATAGTGGACCAAACCAGGTCCAATGTTAAATTGAGATCTACAGTTGAAGACTTGTCTTACTGGACAGCTTTCAGATGTGAGAATATAATTATATGTGAAGAAGAAAGATAATAAAAATAAATTGAAAAATTTCTATTGATGAAACATGAATCAACAATATTATAATATTATTAACAGCTTACTTCTTTCCAGCATAGGGTTGTTGACCTTTAAAATCAATGAGGCGATGATTTGACCGGTCACTCTTGAAGGACACACAGCTGGGTCCAGGTTCAGCAGAGTCTGGTCTTTGATGGATCCTGTTACACAGAGAGTAAGACCAACAGGGATGGAAATTCACTTTTTAGTATTCAGACACAAAAACTGCTGGAGATACAAGCAGCAACTAAAACAAGATTAACACAAAGAAGTTCAATAAACTATACAAAAAACTGAGTTAAAAAGCTAAAACTCCAGAGAATATATTGGACCAAACCAGATCCAATATTTCCCTAAAGTCAAGAGTTGAAGACTGGTTTAACTGGACAACTTTCAGATGTGAGAAGAAAGATGTGAAAATAAACTCCAAAAACTTTTCTGGATATATAAAAATTAAAACATGAATCAGTAATATTATAATATTATTAACAGCTTACCTCTTTTCATCAGAGGGTTGCTCTCCTTTAAAGTCAATGAGGCGATGATTTGACCGGTCGCTCTTTAAGGACACACAGCTGGGTTCAGGTTCAGGTTCAGGAGACTCTGGTCTCTGCTGGGTCCTGATAGAAAAACACATTTATTGAGGGTCACATCAAGTCTCCCAGCATATATTAGAATATTAATATGAATATGTCTGTAGCAGTCCCCTGATTAGGATATGACGGGAGTATTTTTGTGGGCTCGGGATGCGACAAGTGATTCCTGTGTCACACTAGTCTGTAGGCCTAATTATTAACAATTAAATGCCAATCATGCTTTACTTTCTGTCCAAAACTCAATAAATATATCTTCTGAAATCAGAATTTAAAAAAATCTAAGCATAATATTTCAAAATGTTGTCTAAACAGAAAGATATTTTGAGTGAGACAGGAAATTATTTTGCAAAAATATTCTCATTTTAGTCATCAACTAAAATAATTCCTTTTCACGAAAAAATACTTTATTTGAAGGAGTCTGCATGAGACTGACATGACACAAAACAACCCAGACAGGACGTAGCTCCATCCAATGAGACTCGTTCCAGTTTGCTGGATGTTCACAACTCACCTCAATCTTATTCTTAACATTTCAATTTCACTTTTCAGTGCAAGTTGCTCCTTCTGCCATTCAAGTCTCTCCATCAATCCTCTCTCCTCCATTTCAAGTAGCCTCTCCTCCATTTCTACTCGCAGGGTCTGGTCTCTGATGGGTCCTGTTAGAAAGAGAGGAAGACCACTTTTTAATCTCCAGAAACAGAAGCTGCTGGAGAAACTAGAAGCTATCAAGCAGAAAATAAAGTCTGAATCTCTTCACTGAATGATTTCTGCTCTCTGCTCATCCTGCTCTGTCATTCATTCTCTTTCTGGGAGAACAGGAACATTGTTAAGACTCCAGGACTAATGTCATCTTTCTGTCCTCTAATGGAGACAAGACTCCATTATGACAATCAGTCTCACCTTTCTGTCCTGTGCATCCTCCTCCACACATCACTACAACAGTAACAGAGGCATTTAGGTCACTACATTTTATTCTGAAAGGTTCCTGAGGAAACAGTAGAGTCCTGTTGTGTCTGACTTTACTCTGGTGGAGACGATAGTGTGTTTTCTGACAGCAGGAGAAAGGCTCAGCTGTAAAGTTTTCTGATTGCAGCCTCACAGTTGAGACAGACAGACAGACGTATAAACACCTGGCAAAGTATTTAAATCCTCCTCTGTAGTAGTTCATGTTACAACATGGAGATTTCATAATAAGAGCTTTGTTTCTGTGGCCGGGTTGGCTCAGTGGGTAGAGCGGGCACACATATACTGGAGAGGTGTATTCCTCAACGCAGAGGTCCAGGGTTTGAATCTGACCTGTGACGATTTCCTGCATGTCTCACCCCTCTCTCTACTCTCTCACCTTCCTGTCCTGTCAATTAAAGGCGGAAAAGCCCAAAAAATAATCTAAAAAAAAAAAAGAGCTTTGCGTCTTCTCTCTGTGTAAATATGGTTGTTGTCAGGGTGCATTTATTCATCCTTTGTCCCGTGAATGCAACACGAGGAACTTTCCACACCTCTATGGAGGTTAACGTGCTTTTTACTGATTGGCCACGGGAAGTAAAAACGTCATTTTATGCAACTAATGGCGCGTTCATGCCACCTCGGAATAACAGGGACCGCCCCCGTGATTACGTTGTTTTTCCGACTACCAGTGTTCACATGGTTAGGATGGTCGGGATGCGTGTTCTTCTTCTTCTGTTATATTGGCGTTTGGCATAACAACTTGTTGCATGACTGCCACCAACTGTTGGGCGTAGCCTAGAGCATCAGGTGGTGAAAAACTGGTGAAAACATGGAGGCTACAATAATTTGCTGCTGTTTTCTTATGCGACCATACAAACAGCACATCGTCAGGTGTTTGAGTTATCTGCAGGACAACGAACAGGAAAGGACACAGATAATGTGTTGTTTTTATTTTATAGGCTACATAGGCCTATTTATGAATAATTTGAAACATGTTATGTCTGTGTGTATCTCAGCAGAGGCGTTTGTCCACAATAAACAGTTTATTGTCATTGAAATATGTTCAGTGAACCAAAATCGCCGACATCAAATGTCAGTTGTCAACAACGCGTCACCAACTGGGAAACTCGGTTAGCAAAATCTGGCCCGAGTGGGGGTTGGTCCAAGATGGCGACCTATGCAGACGTCTTATTCTGAGCTCCGAGACTCTAACTGAGTACCAATGGTTTAAATCGAATTATTGGAAATAAATCGATAAACGAAGGAGTGAAACGTTGCTCTTGCATCTAGTAAGTTCTTTCGCCCGAACAAAAGGACTTTTACTTGTCAAACTTTGTGAAGTAGCAACTAGCTTACAAACTGTTAGCTGTTAGCCAAAGTTTTGCTAACAGCCAGGTTACGTGTGCCAAGATGTCAAAGAGAGATGCCAAGAATGTGAGAAAAGGAGGCCTGATAATGGATATAGATGCTGATAATTCGTTCTCTGGTTTATGTACACCTCTTCCTGATACTCCCATGAAAAGTCCAAATCCCAAGAAGGTCTGCACCAAAGAAGAGGAAACGTTATCAAATGCTGACATCCTAAAAGCCATTAATGGATTGAATGACCGTTTGAAGAAATGATAATGAAAAACACAGCTGAGATTGCTAGTGTGCAGGAAAATGTGAAAGGGCTGGAAATCAAGTGGAAAGGAACTGATGACACAGTGAAGAAGATGAGTGACCAGATGACGACCTTGAGGGAGAAACAAGAAGAGTCGGAGCGGTACAGTAGGAGACAGAGCGGTACAGTAGGAGATGGGATCTCCCCCTTCTGAATCTCCCAGAAAGCAGCAACGAGGATGTGAGGAAGGAAGTGCTGGAGATTATCGCTGAAATCATCCCAGATGAAAAGAGCAAGCTTGGATTCATGGTGGACACCGTGCACAGCTTCCCTCAACGCTGATGTCATGAAGAGAAAGAATCTTCGGATGACTGAGGATTTAACCCAACAGGAGAGACGGTGCAGAAATAAACTTTGGCCTCTTGTGAAGCAAGCACGCGCCGATGGAAAGAAAACTAAATGGTAGGGTCCTGCTGCCATCATTAACGGTGTGAGACACACTGCATAACTTGTTATATTTCCATTAATATGAGGTAAAATATTCACACTGCTTACCTTGTTAAACTTCTCTTAATGTGAGGTAAAATGTTTAAGTTAAATATGCCACCAAATCTTAAGGGGTAATTTTGTTCTCCCTGTATACAATTCAAAGGGCAATATGTTCACTCCACTAGTTAAAATAAGAATATTTTAGAAGTTAATTGAGGTACTCATGTTCAGAGCTTCCCACTTGACGGTGAGTTAATCTCTGAAATTCCCTACTTCAGAGTATCCTTTCCTTAACTATTTCCTATAACCTTAACAGACATCCAGTTCAGATTTTTCTCTGTTTTCCTTCATTATGACAGACTTCCCTTTTAGTTCCTTAAAAATAATATCTTTCAATGTCAGGGCTATACGTGACAGCACCAAAAGGAAATCAATTTTTTTGTTCAGTAGACGAAATAATGCTGATTTGATATTTTTACAAGAGACTCATTCCGTGGACAGTGATGCGAAATTTTGGAGTGCTCAATGGGGCGATAAATGTTATTTTTGTCATGCCTCTCAACAATCAGCAGGTGTCGCCATTCTTCTTAAGAATTTTAAAGGAGATATAGCTGAATCAGTGATCTCAAATGAGGGCAGATGGATAATCTTAGTTTTCAAATTAGACAATTCCTTCTTTATTGTTTGCAATTTATATAACTACAACACTACAGCTCTAGCAAAAAATATGTTTTTTCAACTCTGTATGAAACTTGAAGCCTTTAAAAACAAATATAAGGATGCACACTTGATTATTGGAGGCGATTATAACGATGCTCCAGACGATCTTGTAGATAAAGTACCTGTAAGATTAATTCCACATTCAAGATTCAAAAGTACTGCATATATTTGTGAACAACTGGCAGTTATAGATATTTGGCGTTTTTTAAACCCTGACATTAAGGAATTTACATGGAGCAACAACAGTAGATCCTTACAGTCTAGGATTGATCTATGGCTTATATCTCCCTCTTGTCTGCAATTTGTGTCAGAATCATTACATAGCTATGCCCCATTTTCTGATCATAAATTAATTTCAATTCACTTAGTAGGAACAAAACAACAAAATGGTAATATACGTGGTTATTGGAAACTAAATAATAATTTATTAAAAGATGATGAGTTTTGTGATTCAGTCAAAAAAACAGCCGAAAGCATATTTGGTAATAACGAAGGGAATCACATACAAAAATGGGAATATTTCAAGTTTAAAATTAGAGAAATAGCAATTAAACGAAGTAAAGTAATTAAAAAAAATAACTTAGCTAAAGAAATAAATATCATGGATAAATTGAATGTTTTAATGACTAAGGATAATCTTTCAGAGGAAGAAGAAATAACGTTGAATAGATTAAAAGAGGAAATAGATAATATGTATATTGAAATGGCTAAAGGGGCATTTGTAAGGTCTCGAGCAAAATGGTTGGAGCAAGGGGAAAGAAATTCAAGTTACTTCTTTGCTTTAGAGAAGCGAAATTGTAAGAGAAATAATTTAACTACTCTTAAAATTAATGATAACATCACCTCTAATTCTTTAGACATTTCAAGATATGTTGGTACATTTTATAGTAATATATATATATATATGTCAAATATTCAGTTTGATGAATGTGATAGATTTATCGAGTCGGTTAAAACATTTACACCAACTATATCTGAACAATTTAAAATGGACTGTGAACGTCCCATTACTAAAGCCGAAATCTCAGAGGCTGTTAGCTCAGTGAAAAAAGGGAAATCTCCGGGTAATGATGGGCTTTCAGTCGAATTTTATTTGCATTTTTGGGAAACTATTGAAAATCCTCTATTTGATTTATTCAAAGAATGCACTTTAAAAAAGGAAATGTCCACAAGCATGAAGCAAGGTTTAATATGTCTTCTCCCTAAACCTGATAAAGATCACTTATTGATAGAAAATTGGAGACCTATTACGCTCTTAAATATCGACTACAAAATTGTATCATTAATTTTTGCTAAACGGTTAAAAAGAGGTCTTCATGAGATAATAAGTGAAACACAAACAGGTTTTCTGTCTAACCGTCACATTAGCTCTAATATAAGACTAGTTCTCGACCTGCTGGACTATTCTGATAACATCAATACTGACGCACTGATAGTATTCCTTCATTTTTATAAAGCATTTGATACGGTAGAACACTATTTTTTACTCAAAGCACTTCAAATTTTTGATTTTGGACAAAATTTTATATCTACAGTTGAAATGTTTTATAAATATATTGATAGTTCTGTGATATTATATCCAAACACCACAAAAAGATTTCCTGTACTGAGATCAGTTGGCCAGGGCTGCCCTATTTCACCGTTCTTGTTCCTGCTGGTGGTTGAATTACTGTCATTACATATTCAACATAATCCTATTATTAAAGGTTTGTCTATTTTTGGTAAGGAAATTAGAGTTACTCAACTAGCGGATGATACGGCTCTCTTTTTGAGTGACAAACATCAGATTGAATATGCTATATCCCTAATTGACCAATTTTCAGCTGCTTCGGGTTTAACACTTAACAAATCTAAATGTGAAATTGTATGTCTGTATCAGACTGAAGAGGATACAATGTTTAATATACCTGTTAAGAAATGTGTAAAATATTTAGGTATTCATATCTGCAAGGACCACAAGGAACGTCAACAACTTCATTTTTCGTCTAAACTGAAGAAAACTAAAACAATACTGAATTTATGGCTTCAAAGAGACATTTCTATTTTAGGAAGGATTCTTTTGACTAAAGCAGAAGGGATTTCAAGATTTGTCTACCCTGCCCTCTCTCTCAATGTCCATGATTCAACATGTAAAGATATAAATTCCATATTTACGAGATTTTGTATGGAAAAACAGACACCATCATTTAAAGAAAGCGGTGCTCTCTGGTTGTAAGGATGAAGGTGGATTTGAACTTCTGGACTTTTTGGACTTGAATTACACCTTTAAGGTGAAATGGCTGAAGGAATGTTTGAGAGCACCAGAGTCTGGATTTAATTTTACTCTTTATATAAACGGTATGGATATTATGAGCAGCACTTGTACTAATAAGCACATTAGAAAATGCTTTCTAAATTTAAAGAAAATAACACCTCGTGGGAAATTTTTCTGGAATTCTCATTTCACTGATGTTAACTGGCATAGGGCGTGGCTTGTTCCCTTTAGATATTATATCACAAACAAAGTTAGGGAATTACATTTGAAAATATTGCATAATGTATACCCTACAAACCTATTTGTCTCGAAGTTCAAGCCTGTTGATTATTGTAGTTTTTGTAAAACAGAACAAGAGTCGTTAACCCATCTTTTTTATGGTTGTTCATTGTGTATTGCATTTTGGAAAAGCTTTGAAGATTATATGGTATCTACAACAAAACATTCAATCACACTTGAAGGGAAACATATTATTACTTATTTTGAAAGTAAAGATAGAAAGTTATGTAATATTGTAAATCTCTTTATTTTACTAGGTAAGTTTCATATTCATAAGGCTAAATTTTCTAGTTCAAAACCGTGCTTCAAATTATTCCAGGTTGAATTTGAGATGTACTTTGAGTCTCTTAAGTTGGTATCCAATAAGAAAGCTATATTAATATCTGATGTCTACTCCAATTTATTTGTTTGAATACTCTTGCTGTCTACACTATTGATTTTTGGAAGTCTGTCCTCTTTGTACTTTTATTTCCTTTTGTTTAATTCATTATTCTCATTTTTACTTCGAAATTATAATTTTATATATGTTTGTATTTTATTTGTATATACATTGCAATGAATGAACCTTTGTTATCTACGTTTTGAAATAAAGTTTAAAAAAAAAAAAAAAAAAAATATAGCCCGAGTTTCCCATAGATATATATAAGGAGTTTCCCACCTCTGATTCCCACAGGAAGGGACGTGAATGATGACGTTTTCACTCGGAAAAACGTTTTTCCGATGTCCATGAACGCACGGGCGCGTGCACACACACACACACACAGACACACACACAAAAAGAAACTTGTTTTTACCGCCATTAGAAATGAGTTCAAACACTTACATTATGTTTAACTTTCTCTGAAACTAAACAGAATTTAAACGGTGCCAGATGATGTTTAAAGAGTTTAAATTAAAGTATATTTTAAACCCCCCCCCCCCCCCCCCCCGTGGTACAGACGGAGAAATGAAGAGCTTCTCTTCTTTAGTGTTTCTGCTGCTAAACGCCGTTGGAAATGTCCGATGTGTTTATCATCAGAAATAAATGATCTATAAGACAGAAATAAATTATCTATAAGACAGAAATAAAGGATCTATAAGACAGAAATAAATTATCTATAAGACAGAAATAAAGGATCTATAAGACAGTAACACGGCCAGATACAACATGGCGGCGGATCTTTGTGAATAAGACGCTAGTTGTTATTAATCACTAGTCCAGTTGAGTTGGTTTCTCTGCAGCTTTCTGCTCTTAAACTAAACTAAACTAACCACAGACTTGAGTTGACGAGTCAAACCAGACAGACGAGTTATATTACCTTCAGATGGAGCTCCACACGGAGAGAAAAAACTGCGTCACATCAGCCTCTGTGAAAGTGAAAGTAAACTTTAAACAGGAAACAAGAGGAACAGCCCATAGAGGGTCAGCATTACCTAATCTAGTAATACACAGACTGACAGTTAACATGTAATAACACATGTAATAGAGTTGTTTTTTAATCTAAAGTATGTTTTGATTATAACAGAGGATGGCGAGTTGAGAGTGCACACAGACTCCAGGGTGTTTAAACATGTTTGTCGTGAATTCATTTAAAAACTATGAGACCGTTTACTCCAACATTCATTCAGGCTGCACTAGTTGGAACAAGATTCAATAGGCCTGCTTGTAGTTCCTGCTGATGTCACCAGAGGGCGCCATGACGACATCACCAGCTCAGAGAAGCTGTTTCTGAATGTAGGTCAGAGGTCTATTTGTTCTAAATAGTTCAACTTTTACAGTGTGGTCCTGTGGATTTTTTTATGTGGATTAAGACGAGGAGATTAAGAAGAGCGTCGAGCTACGGCTTCATTCTGTGGAAACCTACAACATTTTGTAACTTAAATTTGTGCATACTAATATATCTGAACGCAGGAATTTAGACGTCAGAAGTTTTTTCTTGCCACTGTCGCACCAAATGATTGCTGAGAGTGATCTACACCTACTCTATTTGTAGAGTGTCCTGATTAGGATTGGACACTACAAATACCATGTTATTGAATTTGAACACAAAGTTGGATCATAAAGAAGTGACACTAGTTCCTGTTGGAGGAGTGCCAGCTCATAGTGACGCAGTTCCATATTAGTTTATTTGGTTAGAGAATAAAAGAGCTGAGTCTTGTTGTCTCCACATCAGTCCTGTCAGTGAATAGGACGACCGACACTAACTGCTGCAGACAGCTTTCTGATCTTCAACACAAGAGTCGTCCACACTTTCTCAGGAAATAAGAAGTGAAGTAGAAACATTATATTTAACGTTACAGAGCCAGAAACTAACCCTGAAGAGACCAAAGACTAACGTGTTGTTAAAGTATCAAACAGCAACTTACAGTTTCTTCAAACAGTTAACAAAGAAGAGTGTCACTCTCCGCCTGGACACTATTCTACAATGCTAGAATATGATGCGTACATTACCTGCGTGAAAGGTGGCAGTGACAGGATGTAAGCAGTAGGGCCGAGATCATCGATGTAAGCCTGTAACAGCGATGGATACATTTTTAAAAAGGAAAAATGCAGATTCTGATTTGAGCACTGGACAAAATTCTAACCCAGATGAAGAACCTAGTACAAGTGGTGGTCAAAAGAAAGCAAAAACGGTAAGCTCGAGGCAACAACAACAAAAGTTATCTTTTGTTAGGATTTACTTTCACTGGGGATCCAACTGCACCGACTCCGTTATGCTTGGTGTGTGGGGAAAAGCTATCCAACGGTGCCATGGTCCCAAGCACGCTTAAACGCCATCTCCAAAGAAACACCCGTCACTTCTAAACAAGAACATGGACTATTTTGTCGGCCTGCGTGAACACACTGAGAAACAGGTAACGTTAATGAGAAAAACCACAAAGGTGTCAGAGAGCTCTCAAAGCTGGCTATTGAGTAGCTGAACTAGTAGCTAAATCAAAAAAGCCACACACTGTGGCAGAGACATTAATATTACCTGCCTGCAAAGCCATTGTGAACGAGATGCTCGGCCCTGACGCGGTTAAAGAAGTAGCCAGAGTCCCTCTCTCAGATAACACAATTGCCAGGTCTGGTCCGTCGAGGCCCCTGACCTTCACTGCCACCCATGTGGCAGCGCACCCGACCCCAGCGGTTCCTCCCACAGGTGGTGGGCCCATGGGTTGGAGAGAGAGGTGCCACGTAGCTTTTTCGGGCTGTGCCCGGCCGGGCTCCGTGGCAAACCCGGCCACCAGGCGCTCGCTGACGGGCCCTCCATCTGGGCCCTCCATCTGGGCCCTCCATCTGGGCCCTCCATCTGGGCCTGGCTCCAGACGGGGGCCCCGGACTTCCTCCGGGCAGGGTCACTCCATCTCTACCTCGTTTTTTCATAGGGTTTTTGAACCATTCTTTGTCTGGCCCCTCCCCTGAGACCACTTTGCCTTGTGAAACCCTATCAGGAGCACAAAGCTCCAGACAACACAGCCCTCAGGTTCATAGGGACACACAAACCTCTCCACCATGATAAGGTGATGGTTCTACTCCGTTCCGTTCTCTACTCCGAGCTCCTCACGGATGACTGAGCTTCTCACCCTATCTCCCTTAGAGATAGGGTGAGAAGCTCAGTCATCCGTGAGGAGCTCGGAGTAGAGCCGCTGCTCCTTCGCTTCGAAAGGAGCCAGTTGAGGTGATTCGGGCATCTGGTAAGGATGCCCCCTGGGCGCCTCCCTAGGGAGGTGTTCCAGGCACGTCCAGCTAGGAGGAGGCCTCGGGGAAGACCCAGGACTAGGTGGAGGGAAAATAATATCTTTAAATGTCAGGGGTATACGTGACAGCACCAAACCTGGCCAACCTGGCCTGGGAACGCCTCGGGATCCCCCAGTCGGAGCTGGTTAATGTGGCTCGGGAAAGGGAAGTTTGGGGTCCCCTGCTGGAGCTGCTACCCCCGCGACCCGTTACCGGATAAGCGGAAGAAGATGGATGGATGCCAGAAAAAACAACACATCCAAGTCAGCCATTTTTTTTGCCTACGTCACTCCCCATATGCTCGAAAGGACCAAGACAGCCTGGTAGCGAAGCTGATATAGCCTCTTGTTTCACATAAGATGATAGAAACTGATGTAGGTTAAACACAAACAACATTTCATGCAACAACAGTGAACTGTAATTGGGCCTGTGTACCTTTTCGTTCATTTGATTTCCGATTTTGAAACGAAAAGAGTGGTTCGGAAATAACGTAAGACTGCTCCGGTGAAAGCCTTGTTTTCATGAGCTTCTGGGGCTAGCTGTTAACTAGCTCGGAAGCTAACATCTAATAGCAGACAGGTTGCTAATTAGCCAATGCCAAAAAGTATGAAAGTACTAGTTTCCCCTGCTTTCTATCAATATTCCTCGGTATTTGTCTCTTGGTGTAGTTTGCTAACATGCTCGTAGACATGTAAATGAACTGTTTGCGTGCTAGCTAAGTCAACGGTCAACACCTTTTATATTGTAACGCGAAAGCTCAGGCTGCGTTAGCTTCCGCTAAACCACAGCCGCAACTTGCACTGCCCCGTTAAAATGCAACTTCAAACCTCGGATATAACGGTAATCCCGAAGCAATTTTACTGTATAGACATCTGTATGTGTGTTCGACCTTTTGAAATACTTAGATTATATTAGGTGTGTTACTGTGCAGGTAATATCCGAGGAGCATCTCACATGATTGTGAGTTCTACTGTTCTACTGAACCTTTGCAGGTGTTTTGGATTAATTAGCTGATTAGAGTGGGACACTTTGAGCCTACAATATTGAACCTTTTCACAATATTCTAATTTTCTGAGGGTTTTTATAAACTGTAAGCCATAATCATCAAAATTATAACAAATGCAGGCTTGAAATATCTCGCTTTGCATGTAATAAGTCTATATAATATATTAGTTTTACCCTTTAAGTTAAATTACTGAAATAAATTAACTTTTGCACGATATTCTAATTTTTCGAGGTTCACCGTATGCTTCTGGTTCACCTGTTAATGAAGCAAAATCGCCCCTTTGTACATTTGGTTGTAATGAGACTGAATTCTTGCTGTTAATATGAAAGTCCATAACGAAAAACACCATTCTACTTTTGAGGGCTAAATTCAATGAAATATGGCTCCGTTTGAACACATTGTCATCAATATTAACAAGCTTTAAAATTACCCATTTTTCAAATTTGGATATCGTTTCAAAATCGGAAATCAAATGAACGAAAAAGTACACAGGCCCAATTACAGTAACTACATGAAAACTTCACTGTTGCATGAAATGTTTGTGTTTAGCCTTCATCATCACTTTCTATCATCTAATGTGAAACGAGGCTTCGCCACCAGGCTTTCTTTTTTCTTTTTTATATTTAAAACACTTTATTATTCAAGTACAGATACATAAACACATTAAAAACATTAAATGCATATATACATACATGAAAAAGGGGCGCATGAAATTTACATTAAAGAGGTTGTAAGGCATTGTAAATCCGGATGGCTTTCCTATTTGTCAGTCCTTTTAAAGTTTCAAAATATAATTTCATGTCATTTTTAAATTGGTGAATATTTGGTTTTCTTTCAAGATTCAAAATGAAAAACATAGCATTTATACAAATCATTTCCTTCATAGTAAAAAATGCTATCAGGCTGTCTTGGCCCGTTGGAGCATATGGGGAGTGACGTAAGCAAAGAAAAATGGCTGACTTTGATGTGGGCGGGACTTGATGTCAAGTTCATCTGATCAACCCATTAGGTAGAGGACATCAACTCACAATTAACTTTTAAAACTAATAGGGGGCGCTATAGAGCCAATATGCCATGCCCAAGCCCGAGACCCATGTCAGATTGCAATTTTCACCAAGTCTGACAGGCATACCAATTTTCGTAAGTTTTTGAGTAGCCCAAGCACCTCAAAACTGCTCTCAAACACAGAATAAAATTAATAAGGAGAAAGAAAGAAGTAAAAACATTGTAAGAGCAATAGGGCCTTTGCCCTCGACGATGTCGGAACTCGGGCCCTAATAAAGAACAATCCAACTAACCCAAAATCTCCAGTTTGTTTTCATCTGAGCTGGTGAGTGACGTCATGGCGCCCTCTGGTGGACATCAGCAGGAACTACAAGCAGAGCAACACAAAACATATTCACACATTAGTTTTTTTCCAATTGCTAAAACACAATTTTGCAAACTAGGCTGGTTTTATCAAAATACTTAACATAATTCACAAAACCACACACCCAAACTGCAAAATACCTCATATATCCTGCAAAATGAAGCACTGCAACCAAAACTACATCTAGCATTATCAAAATCAAACTTTTGCACAAAATGGCACACACTTCATTCATATTACCAGATTTTACACACTGCTGGGCATAATGAAAATCACTCTCATCTTTAGTATGCTTTGCCATAATACTAAAATAGATAACATTGTGGAAAATTCTTCAGATTGCTCACATGCACAGAAATATTTGCAGATAAACACACACGCTGTTGAAACATTTTTGTTTTTTCACCAAACAAGTCAGTGCAACATATATGCACAGCAGATATATTGGGTTTATATTAGTGTGTATATATTTGCCAATTCGCTCATGTAGTGTCATTTTGCATGGCAGTGTTTTTGAAATGGCAAACATGTGACTTTATGTCAGATTGTTGTGTCTTATGCAGAGAACCGTGTTCAGTGCATTTAAAAAGTGACATTTTGAATTGCAAAATGTGTGTAGAGCAGAAAATGTGTTTAGACTTTTGGAGACTTGAGAAGAGGTTTTGCTCTCTCTGTGTGTCAGTTTAAATAATTGTGCTATGCATGTCATTTTAGTCTGTTAGCAATTGGAAAAAAACTAATATTGCTGTGTGCTGCTGCTCACAGTAAGAATCTCGGTAGCTCTAGCACAGAAACACAGCTGGTTGTCCATTGCTGCCACCTGGTGGCCATATCTGGTACTACAGCGTTTACACATGGGCCTTTATTTATTTATTGTGATATTTTTCTTTTTTCATTAATATTTTTTCAACAGTGTAACACATTTATATCGTATAGCCTATATAGTAAGTGGGTAATTCTACATTTGTAGTAATAACAATTGTGACAATACT
Organism: Sander lucioperca; assembly: GCF_008315115.2. NCBI lineage: Eukaryota > Metazoa > Chordata > Actinopteri > Perciformes > Percidae > Sander > Sander lucioperca. The sequence continues at coordinate 23,178,879 of NC_050192.1, read as the reverse complement.
TGATTCATGAGGCACTTTTCAGAACGGGGGGTCTGGGGGGTCCTCCGCCAAAAAAATGTTTTCGATTTGAATCTCATTAACTGCATTTCTATATACATTTAGGGACTATGGTGATACAAAATCCAGTAAATAATGAAGTTGATCATAATTCTTATAGAAAGAATATTACTAATCTATGTATCAGTAATAGGCCTACTTTGTTATTGTTTAAAATAGGGGCCGATTTATTCTTACACCCTGGCCATAATAATAAAAGGGTTTGAGTCTGTAACGGTCTCATTCTTTTTGGAGAACAAACTCTGAATCTACGGTAACGATCTCTGACATGAACGGCCTCCGAGAATCTGGGATCAGATCTAAACCTCGTTAAGTTTCATTTTGGGAAGCATTTTCTGGTAATTATTCAAGGTCTTTTTATTTTAGGTCTGGAAGAGTTTCTACATGTCCTTTGATTTAAAGCCAGTCGGACATTAAGCTGAATGTTTCTTTGTTTCTTTTAAGCTTCTTTGTCATCTGAACAAGAAAAGAGTTTCCGGGATTTTTCCCTGCTGGACAATCTGGATTCATTATTTTAAGTAAATGTTTAAGATCTAAGAAAAGGTTGCTGTCACGAGTCTTTAAAAGCAGCATGTTAGATTGGCTGTTTCTGTTGCTGATTTGGGCTAAGTTTGGGCAAAACCAAACCAACCAGCTTTGGAGTCAGCATCCAGAGTCAGACTGTGTGATGGTCTAGCCTACACAGGTTAAAACAGCCAGCAATGGTAGTCTGGTACACAATTTCACCCCATGCTATTTAGTACACAGAGTATTGGGCAGTCAGCCACACCCCAAACAATTCAGCCATCAAAACAAACACATTACACCGTTTGGTTAATTCGTAATCCATGTTTATTTCCTTTAGCTTTACATGGTTTAAATAGAGTGCACTATTTTCTACATTGTAAGGGTTTCTGTTATATTAATCATTATTTTCTGTCTTTGTTACCGTGCTGGTGGCGAGGTCCTTCACAGTGCAGAAAAGGCACAGCCAAGGGTGAAGGACTGTTATATACTATGGCCTGCCAATTGGGCCGTACCATCAGCTAACATGCTGGAGGGGGGATTTAGGTTTATTTGTATTAGTTGCAATTATGTCCATCTTGGTTTTCCCCGTGTGTGTAATTTGGTTTGGCCAATATATGTCCCCTTCAAAGAGGTTAGTTAATTTTGGCTTAAGTTATATTGTGTTGACCTCTTTTATAGGCCAAGGTACTAAGTTCTTGGTTTATTCTTTTTGCATTTTTTTGGTAAATAAAAACCCACTTTTCAACAAAAACTCTCTGTCTCTGACAGACTGATGATTTCTTTTTCTTATTTCCAGAAAAAAAGTTGAAAACAACAAAAACGTTGAAATAATCAACAACAAAAACATTGAAAAAAAGAAACAAAAACAGAAACAAAGAGCATGAAAAACGTCAAAAACAGGGAAAACAACATCAGAAAAAGCACCAAAAATTTGAAGAAACACCTTTTTTTTTTTTTTAAGAAATGAGAAGTGTGCCTAAAGGGCACCAAACGGGTTCGGGAGACTCTACACAACATCAACACTGAGCAGCGACAAAGCTCTTTCTGCTCGGTGTCTCTCCACTCACCGACTGGCTGCCAAACTAGGGATGCACCGAATCCAGATTTTTGGAGTTCGGCCGAATACCGAATCCCCTGGTTGAGATTCTGCTGAATCCTCGTCCCATCCTCAGTCCATGAACACAGTAAACACATTAATGAAGTAAACAGTGACTGTCCTTCCTTTGCTGTACCTGAAGTTGCTGCATTCTGGCTGCTGTCTGTAGATTCCTTCATCACAACTCTTATTCTTTCGGCTGTTTCATACCAGATGTTGTAACAGCGGTGATGTTGTGTATAATTTAGGGTCCTCGCCACCACGACACAAATCAGCATTGCAGATTAAACATGTAGCTGGACTTGAATGGCCTTCTTTTGACTGAAAGTTCTGCCAAACTACACTTTTTCTGCTCACGAGTTCCATTTTCACTTTCTCACAGCCTACTGCATTGAACGCTCCACCTACGTAAACACCTTCCCATAATCAACGGCGCCGTCATTATGTCGACCAGCATCGCGCGTGTAGTGCAAGCGTAGGGTTCGGTTCGGTGGAAAAAAATTCTAAGGTTTGGCAGAAACCCAACCCCGTCAAAAACCCCAATATTCAGCCGAATCTGAAGCCGAATCCTGGAATCGGTGCATCCCTAAAGAAAAGTTAAAGGGGTAGTTCAGAATTTTGGATATAGGACCTCATTTCCAAGTTAGTCAGTGTGTTATTTATCAGTGGAGACAGTTTTCAACACGTTTCGTCCAGTCCTTCCATTTGCAGAGTTCTCTGGTGCTAGGCTAGCGCAAGTCAACAGTATCTGCTAGCCTGCCACTAAAACCCACTTACCCACTCCACAGTACACCTGAGGCAAATAAATTATAATGCCAGACTATCGATGTAAATGTCTGTGTTGATAGAATAATGTTAGAAATAAAACTACCCTTGCATCTCAATGATCGCATTACATTTTGAGGGACTAGTTTCTCAGCAGTGGCGGAATTTTACTTTGCTCCGGTTAGTAGTACTGCGCCATAAAGTAAACAGAGAAGCGCACTCCAGTCGGGACACCTAGTAGTAGTCTAGTACATTGGTATTGAGAAACTAAGGACTAGGCAACATGGTGATTCAGTGTGCATTTAGAAATTGTAAAAATAAACCAAACAGATGGGCACCACAAAGTTTCCACAAATTTCCATTGGGAGAGAGAACCAACTGTGGCTTCTTGCTGCTGGCTTGGACATCAAGGCGGAGACTCTACTCAAGTGGCAAATGTGTAGTGATCATTTTAGACCAGACGACTTTGAAAAACCCCACAATCTAAAGGACCACAAGTCACTGACAACGAATGCGGTTCCATCCGTCTTTCCAGATGCACCAACAGCTACTGATGAACAGGTAATAACTTTTGGTAGGCTACTCAAGCTAATAAAGCTAGCCCCTTTCATAACGTTAGCCTAGCTGCTACTGATAGATTGAGACTGACAATTAGTGGAGATAACGTTACAGTTCAATGCATTGTGGAGAGTGACAACGTTAGCTAACGGTATAGCTACACTCTTGGTAGATACCTGGCTGGGCTAACTGCTAACTTTAGGTAATTGCTGACAGAAAAGTCATGTAAGCTCAGACAGTTTACATGCAAATTGCAGCGGCAGGTAAATAAACTTGCGTGATTGTCATGTAAACCGGCTTTCTCGGTAGCCTAGGTAATATCACTCCGCCGCTGCTGTAGCTTATGCTACCAACTACAGGGAACAAAGTATAACTATTGCAACACAATGCAGGGGTAGTTTTATTTCTAACATTATTCTATCAACACAGACATTTACATCGATAGTCTAGCGTTATAATTTATTTGCCTCGGGTGTACTGTGGAGTGGGTAAGACTGTTTTTAGTGGCAGGCTAGCAGATACTGTTGACTTGCGCTAGCCTAGCACCAGCTAACTCTGCAACTGGAAGGACTGGATGAAAAGTGTTGAAAACGGTCTCCACTGATAAATAACACACTGGAACCATTGATTAACTTGGAAATTAGGTCCTATGTCCAAAATTCTGAACCACCCCTTTAATAGAAAAATGTATTTGATGCATCGTGATGCATAGAGATATCGAATCGAAGATATGATAATCGTAATCGAATTGCGAGATCAGTGAAGATTCACACCTCTAGCAGGCGCTCTGCCTGTTTATCACCACCAGTTTACAGACACGTCTCAGCTGATTGGCTATCACCTGGGACACAGCCAATAAATGAGAGACAACACATCTCAAAGCCGTTTCACACCGTTCAGAGGAAACATGTCGTTCAACCAGGAAACCGTGGCAACACGGTGCACATGATTTATGTTAAAAACATACATGAGATCAGCTCCTAAACTTCATGTCAGGAAAATAACATCACCAATTAATCTGTATGAACAAAAGTTAAAACTAATACGGCCGGTTTGATTCTTTCATGACGCACAGGGACCGATTCAATCTGTATTGTGATTCAATAGTAGGGATGCAACGATTATAGATGTTGTTGGTACGATTATACCAACAAATCCATATGAATCCATTTTTCAAAAAGTAAGTAAACAATGAACAGACAGATTTCTGAATGGAGTTTCATACCCGGTGTGTTTCACGACAGTGCAGCTGCATTTTTTTGGGGCCTTTAGATGAGGCCAAAGCACACCAAAACCAATTTTTTTAAATATTGCTGCGTGCTGCTGCTCACAATAAGAATCTCGGTAGCTTTAGCACAAAAACACAGCTGGTTGTCTGTTGCTATCTGGGTACTACATCGGTTTACACATGGGCCTTTTTATTTAATTATTTATTGTGGTATTTTTCTTTTTTCATTAATATTTTTTTCAACAGTGTAACACATTTATATCGTATATATATATATAGTAAGTGGGTAATTCTACAGTTGTAGTAATAATAATAACAATAATCGTGACAATACTTGATTTATGAGGCACTTTTCAGAACAAAATGCAGCTAAGAGCGCTAACAGCAAACCACTGTGTGTGTGTATGTGTGTGTATGTTACAGTTTTTTTTCCAATTGCTAACACATTAAAATGACATGCATAGCACAATTATTTAAACTGACACTCAGAGAGCAAAACCTCTTCTCAAGTCTCCAAAAGTCTAAACTTATTTTCTGCTTTACACACATTTTGCAATTCAAAATGTCACTTTTTAAATGCACTGAACACGGTTCTCTGCATAAGACAACAATCTGACATAAAGTCACATGTTTGCCATTTCAAAAACACTGCCATTCAAAATGACACGACATGAGCTGATTGGCCAATATATACACACCTGGCCAAACACCTCATTAACAATTTCTTTCTGCAATTTTCCTTTTCAGTTTAATGTTTTTTGTGAGCATATTTTTGTTCAGTCCAATGTAAATATATCTGCTGTGCATACGTTGCACTGACTTGTTTGGTGAAAAATAAAATAAATAAATGTTTCAACAGCATGTGTGTATGTGTGTGTGTGTGTGTGTGTGTGTGTGTGTGTGTGTGTGTGTATCTGCAAACATTTCTGTGCATGTGAACAATCTGAAGAATTTTCTACAATTTGAACTATTTTAGTATTATGGCAAAGCATACTAAAGATGAAGATAAAAAAAAGATTCATTATGCCCAGCAGTGTGTAAAATCTGGTAATATGAATGAAGAGTGTGCCATTTGGTGCTAAAGTTTGATTTTGATAATGCTAGATGTAGTTCTGGTTGCAGTGCTTCATTTTGCAGGATATATGAGGTATTTTGCAGTTTGGGTGTGTGGTTTTGTGAATTATGTATTTTGATAAAACCAACCTAGTTTGCAAAATTGTGTTTTAGTGATGTTATTTACAGAACTGCCTCAAACTCTCTCCTGAAAAAACTAGATGTTGTTCACCATAGTGCCATAAGTTTTGTGACCAGAGCCCCTTATAAAACCCACCACTGCAACTTCTATGCATTAGTTGGCTGGCCCTCGTTACACACTCGACGCCTGACTCACTGGTACCATCTCATTTACAAATCCTTGCTAGGCAAAGCCCTGCTGTACCTACACTCACTGGTCCCTATAGCTTTACCCACCCGCAACCTGCGCTGAAGCAGTTACATCTCCTTGGTCACCCCTAAAGCCCACACCTCCATTGGCCGCCACTCCTTCCAGTTCTCAGCTGCAAATGACTGGAATGAACTACAAAAACCCCTGAAACTCAAAACCCTTATCTCACTAACTGCCTTCAAGTACGTCTGTCTGAGCTCCTGTCCGATCACTGCACATGCTAACTGTTCTCCATTATTCACGCTCTGTTTCCCACCTCCTTACTGCAATCCATTATCTCTGTCATGCACCACTGCATATTTGCACACATGCACATCTTCTCCTGCATTGCTATCACGTCCTTTTGCACTATTCATCCACCCTGGTATGCTCAACTGTTATTCCTCCCACCTTTGTTGTCACACAATTTTTGTACACCACAATCTGCATTAACTGTATATTGACGTTTTACTACATTTCAGCATTTATATAGTCTGTCAATTCATATATAGTGTTAGTACTGACCTATATCACTAACCAGACCACAAATTGCACTAACTGTATATCGACTCTCATCATCTCAGCATTTATATAGACTGTCTATTCCGGTTTACTGTGTTATTACTGATCAACATCACTAACTAGATCATAATTTGCACTAACTGTTTTTTGTTTGTTTGACTCTTCACTACATCTCAGCAGTGTTATAGACTGTCTATTCATGTATATTGGGTTATTACCATATGACTTTCACATATCCTTCGTCTTAAGCACACCTCACTTTGCACCGGCTTTGTAATGCCTACTTAATCTGCACTTCATGTAGCCTTTATGTAGCCTTTTGTATTCTGTATTCTTGTATTGTTTTTTTTCATTCAACCTTTATTTAACCAGGAAAAGTCCCATTGAGTTACAGTAACTCTTCTCCCAGGGAGTCCTGGCCAAGACTGGCGGCAAAACAGTTTCAAAATACATAAAAGACAGGACAAAGGTTACATACTACACCACAAATCTCTGTACATACACTATACATACTAGAACACAAACAAGACATTACACTTAACTTAAGCTAATACAGATATACAACTTAAAGGGCACCTAGTTAAAAGCAGTTACACTGTTCAGTCAGAGTATTGAATGTGAAACAGTATGTTGTCCTGCTTTTCTTGGCCAGGTCGCCGTTGCAAATGAGAACCTGTTCTCAACGGCCTACCTGGTTAAATAAAGGTTAAATAAAAATTTAAAAAAGTAATTTATATTCGTTATTAGCTTTTTATAAATAATGTTTTGTTTATATGTGCTGTTTTTAACCAGAATCCTTTGTTTATAGCATTATGTCTATAAAATATATTTACCTTATATATGTAGTATATAAATATTAAAAAACTACACAAATACATTTATAACTGAAGAAATAAAATATGTAAACAACTAAAAAATTAACCCTTTTTTTTAGTAATCCAATTTCTCTGATCTTAAAAAAATAAAATTGAATTCTTTTTTTTTAATATTCCTAATTTGACATATTTAATATATAAGTAGTTGATTTTTTTTTTTTAAATTAATCCAGATATTCAAGTTTGGCCAAACTACATTTCCCATAATGCAACTGCACCCTCCCTGTAGTTGTGCTGATCAACCTTTAAACGTCCGCAGCCTCTCATTAAGAAAGTGTTTGGATCTTAGACTGTAAATATTATTATATTCATATATACAGTCTATTGTTTAAATGTTATTAAACGTAACACTAAAATAATTAGAAAAATATCCTGAACAGCAAAGAAGTAGTACTAGATGAATCCCGCCATCCTGGAGTTCACTGACGTTAAAAGTTAAACAGAAAGACCACAAACACATCACAGTAACTTTATGCTTTTATTGTGAAAAGAGACAGAACTCAAAACTAAACATGACACAAATCAACGGCATTTCTACAATTTCATGATCACAGCTTCCATCTTTAAAGAAGTTTACAATGTTCACAAGGAATCTGTTCAATCATTCTTAATTATTTCATACAAAGTTCATTCATTAGTTTTTTTTTTGTCATGGTAATTGGTTGAATTTGTGTGAATTGGCGCGATCGCGACATCGCAAAATCCTGGAGTGACTGTACATTATATTACATATCATTTAGCTGATGCTTTTATCCAAAGCGACTTACAATTGCTATATATGTCAGAGGTTGCACACCTTTTTTTTTTAACAGTTCTTTCCTGGAGGCCAGGCCTGGATGTGATGATGAAATTAGGTGATGCATGAAGATGAATGACATCTTTTATTTAACTACTTCAATCAGAGAATGCAGAAATATAAAAACAAATATGTGGCTTTACCACACTTAGTAGTATTTACATTATTTAATTATTATGTACTGTAATAAACATATGTAAACATGTGGATTCATCCATCCATCCATCTTCGTCCGCTTATCCGGTGTCGGGTCGCAGGGGCAGCAGCTCCAGCAGGGGACCCCAAACTTCCCTTTCCCGAGCCACATTAACCAGCTCCGACTGGGGGATCCCAAAGCGTTCCCAGACCAGGTTGGAGATATAATCCCTCCACCTAGTCCTGGGTCTTCCCTGAGGCCTCCTCCCAGCTGGACGTGCCTCCACCTAGTCCTGGGTCTTCCCCGAGGCCTCCTCCCAGCTGGACGTGCCTGGAACACCTCCCTAGGGAGGCGCCCAGGGGGCATCCTTACCAGATGCCCGAACCACCTCAACTGGCTCCTTTCGACGTGAAGGAGCAGCGGCTCTACTCCGAGCTCCTCACGGATGACTGAGCTTCTCACCCTATCTCTAAGGGAGACGCCAGCCACCCTCCTGAGGAAACCCATTTCGGCCGCTTGTACCCTGGATCTCGTTCTTTCGGTCATGACCCAGCCTTCATGACCATAGGTGAGGGTAGGAACCAAAACTGTGGATTGCACTTTTTAAACACTGTCTTTGAACTTTACTAGACAGTTAAATAAGTAAAAAATATAGTATATACTGTGTGTATATATATATATATATATATACATACACACACACATACATATACACACACACACACACACATACACACACACACACACACACACACACACACACACACACACACACACACAGCGCACACAGAGGAGCTGCCTCCAGCCCCTCCCCCTCGTGAAGTTCCGCGTGCATGACAGCGTCAACGTTGCACTTGCTCAGAGAGGCTATCGTTAGCATGCTGCTGCTGGTCTCGTCGTAGGATTAACTGTACTAATAAAACCGTTGAAACAACGCAGCCACGCTGATGTGAAAGCTCCCCGAACGTCATTTATCAGAGTCTGGTTGTTACCCCTCTTCGCGGCAGTCTGCTCTGCTCCATATCTTTATAACGGAGCTAACTAACTGGAGCTAACCGCTAATCAGAGCTAATCGTTGCTAACAGAGCCTTCAGTTCTCCGTGCCTGTATCCATTAACTGCATGTATGGACTCGAGCCCGAATAAAACCCTTCATTTTATTAAAATGGCTGTAAAAACTACAACTCAGAGTTGTTTGAATGACAGAAATCTGCTCAAGCTACGGCGTAGCATTAGCGTGCTAAGTTGATGCTTTCTGTGCGGAGTGCAGACTGATTTGCTCTCGCGAGTCACGTGACCAAATCGCAGCCTTTGCCATTAGGAAATCGCATTTTAACATATCGTGATATTATTGCAAATGCGATTAATCGTTCAGTCCTACCAGGCGGCCAACCTGACATATTTCTGTAAGTATGATCCTGTACAGACTCAACTGATCAGCAGTGAGAAACAGGAGGAGACTCTCCGTCCTCCACACAACACAGACACACTGAGGAACCAGGAGACCAGATCCTAAACCCAGGATAGAGAGGCTGAGTGAATGTGGTGTTGAAGGTGTAGAGGAGGATCAGTGAGTCAGAGGAGACTGTGTAGAAGGACAGAGAGCCAGCAGGACAGTCCACATACACTGCTACTCTGTTAGAGACAGAGGAGGAGGAGATGGGTGTTCCTTTCTTATTGTGACAGACAGAGTAACCTTCATCAGAGCAGCTCAGACTCCAGGACTGATCGTTATGTCCAAACACACAATCAGCAATGTTTCCTTTCCTGCTGATTCCTCTGTAACTCACTGATATAAGGACATCTCCTCTCCTCTCAACCTCCCAGTAACAGCGACCAGTCAGACCATCTCTACACAGCAGCTGAGGACTGCAGTCAAACCTCTCTGGATGATCAGGATATGGCTGATCCTCCTCCACACATGTCACCTTCCTGTTGTTGTCAGACAGTTTGAGTTTTCTGTTCACTGTGTTTGTGTCCAGTGTGAGTTCACAGGAATCTGACAGAGAGAACGAGACACAACACAGCTGCAGTTATTAACCAATCAGCACTTTGATGATGACATCAGAGGGTTGAATGAGTGATGTCACAGATTGATGAATGAAATTAAAAACACACTTACACTTCCTCAGACCTGGTGTCAACCATCTGACTCCAGCAGGCTCCACCCTGAAAGAAGGAGGGGGGGGGGGGGGGCATTACATCACTCTCACACACACAGCTTCATTCTGATCAAATGTAGGGTTGGAATTTACTCATTTTATATTCATATTTGGGCTGTCAATAAATTCAAATATTTAATTCAGTTTAATTTCCTTTAAAGTGTCCAATCATAAGAGAAGTTATCTCAGGACACATTCCAGATAGAGGAGGTCTAAGTCAGGATTTCATTTCATAGTACGCACAACAACTGTCCTCTAAAGCTGTTTACTGCTCCAGAAATCAGCTGTTCTCATAAAAGGCTATGAGAGTGGGTTCCTAGCGTACTTTATCATATCATAACGACCAGGTCATGAGAATATTACTGAAACTACAGGTTGTTGTTTTATAGGACGGAGATGTCCGTCTCTAGTTCCTGATAAACTGATCTATAGCTATATGAACGCTGTGTTATTCAACCACAGCTGCATGAAAATAAAAGCCCTACAGAGGGAAATTAATGACATATGTTATAGAGTAGAAATAGCAGTGTGTGCCTATTATGTTTGGACATTTATGAATTTATGATTTAGACGTTTTAGAAAGTTTATGACGTCGCCCTGACTTAACAACTGGAGAAACAGCTGAAACCGACAGTATGATACTAATTTGTAAAAACAATTTGGCGAGAGAGAGAGAGAGAGAGAGAGAGAGAGAGAGAGAGAGAGAGAGAAAGAGAGAGAGAGAGAGAGAGAAAGAGAGAGAGAAAGAGAGAGAGAGAAAGAGAGAGAGAGAGAGAGAGAGAGAAAGAGAGAGAGACAGAGAGAGAGAGAAGGCTACTGGAAAAAACATCTTCGGAATCCTGTTCTTGTTTTTAGTACTTTTGTGTTTTAAGTCTACTTGGCACTTTAGTTTAAATATTGTATGTACATATTGTGCATAGGGGTGCACCGATCCAATATTAAGATCGGATATTGGCCCCGATATTGACAAAATAGCTGGATCCGGGATCGAAAAAATGAACAGATCCATGAGCCGATCCAGTTTGTTTCTTGTTTCCCCTCCGTTGCAGCACTGGGACCCCGGTTAACTGCGTACCCTTCTCACTCATGGTAGTAACTTTATAACACAACAATTAATAACCCACAACTAACTCTCTTTAAAAGGATAAAACACCATAGCACATAACAATTTGTGACTTAAACAATTTCTAACACTAATAATTTTACATTTACAAATGTACACCGCAGAACATGGCATGTTGGGTAACACTATAGCTGCTAGCTAGCCAGGTAGCATAACAGTCTGTTAAGCTGGGAGAGGCTCTGGTCGCTACGGCACATTCAAGAACAGAGAAGAAAGTTAGAGGATGAAGAAAGACCGGAGATACACCAGAACAACGCCTGTTGTTCCCAAGTTTTTTGTTTCCAAAAAATCAGACATAATTTAGCCACTGTTGTTGCCCGTCGCTCTAACGTTACTTGGCCTTGCTACCGTTACCGTGCTAACATAAGGACATGTCACTTCAAGCATGCAGTGGAGCAACATTATGAACGCAATCTACCTACGGTCCCGCTACAGACCGTTGAGAAAGACTGGTTCAGAGCAATGATTAAAACACTGGATTTAAGATGCCTTGCCTCGCTGAAATATGGAGCTGCATTGTATTACTGTACAAGAAGCAGGCATCATTTGGCCCGTTTCCATGTAGTTACATAGTCACTGATATGATCATAACCACTACAGTGGTCAATTACCTATTTTTGAGGGGGAAATAAACTTTTTTCGCCGCAAAAATTTCGCAGCGAAAGCATGAACTGTCCTCTGGAGGACATCCACCAGACCAGCGGGCGCCCGTGGATTGTTGTCGGCCGCGGCAGGTGAGGAAGGCGGGGAGGAATTAGAAGGATGCCGGTCAGCCCTGCTAGCCTGGCTAAGGCAACTAACACACAGTTCGCCACTGCAGAGACTACTATTCACCAACGCCAGATGGATCGCACACAAAATGGATATATATGCTACAAATACACAGGGAACTGCTGCGTGATGATTATTACCGAAGCCTGGCTGAACACACTCACTCATCCCAGACGGCAGCTCGCAGCTAACAGGGTAGGTGAATTTAAACAATGTCTGAGTTGAAAACGCATCTTGTTGTCATGTAAGGGCCCTGTTCATGTTGCACAGACATTTTAATTGCATTTTGTGTCTGTTAAGAGGCACAAAGGCACTCTTTATGATATGCCCCCAAAACTGCCGTTCTAGCTAAGTGGGAGCTCTCGGCATTAGCTGCAGCAGCTCCAGTTAGCTAGCACCGATTCGGCTCGTTTTTTTTGCTATCGACAGTACTCACATACTTATAGCGATCAAGATTAACGTAAAAATTGCCCGGAGTTCTCCTTTAACTTTACATCTAAAAATATAAACAAACTTGCAGCGTATACAATATATAAAATACATATGAAATTTATATATATATATATATATATATATATATATATATATATATATATATATATATATATCATTAGATGAGTATCTCATAGAAAAAAATGTACGCAGTGTGAACAGGATTACGGCTGCTGGCGCCACTGCCACACTATCATTTACAGAGACCCAACAATTCCCCCAAGAGCAAGCATTTGGTGCAACAGTGGACCTTTCTCTGAAGAGAAACATATATATTACATCACTTTCACGTACACATATTGTATATTGTCTTTGCACCGCAGGAACTAGGAAAGAGCGTTTTGAGGGACTTTTTGTACTCTACCAGCACAAGAGGAACTTAGAGAAATAATTGCTCCAGACGTCAGTGTACATCTCTGATCGATCACATGAGCCATGCAGCACCGGTAACTGACATTTTAAACCTCTAGCTAACTAGTCTGCCGAAAAAGTAGAGTAATGCTTCATCCACACACTCTTCTTACAGCATAGAAAGCACACTGCTTTGTGCTAAGCTAGGCTAAATCTCTCGTTGACCTTTCTGTCGAGATAAAACTGATTTGATCCCGGGAAAGAGGGAAAAAAAGGATATTTCTTAAAATCACGGACAGTTCCTTTATCATACAGCTATCTGTCAAAACTACATCCATTATTAACAAAAGAGAGTTATCATTTTAGTTCCTGGAGATGTTCTCCTTAAAGCTTCCTACACAAATATCTCCTTGTTGTTTATCAGTGTTTGTACCTGAGAGTGTCCAGTCTCCAGAGAGGATCCTTCAGTCCTGCTGACAGTAGCTTCACTCCTGAGTCTCCTGGATGATTGTAGCTCATGTCCAGCTCTCTCAGATGGGAGGGGTTGGAGCTCAGAGCTGAGACCAGAGAAGAACAGCCTTCCTCTGAGATCAGACAGCCTGACAGACTGCAAACACACAGAACAACACACAGGAACCCTCTGTCAACAAGTGGAGCCATGTGTTTGTTTTATGTTTGTTTGTTGTCCAGGTATATTTTGGTTAGGTTAGAATTTAGAATAAGTCTTTAAAATCATATGTGATATTTAATTATTCAACAACAAAACAAATGATTAAAAATGTTCACTCTGAGTCTCGAAACCTCTGCCCAAGTTCATCAAATCAGCAGACACAAAGCTACATGTAAGCTGTTAATGAACTAAAGTTAGTCCGATTTTTAAATGGTCATCAGGTGAATCCTGACCTGAGAGTCTCCAGTGTGGAGTGTGGACTCGTCAGTCCAAAAGAGATCAGCTTCCCTCCTGAATCCTGCAGGTTGTTGTTACTCAGGTCCAACTCTCTCAGACTAGAGGACTGGGAGCTCAGAACTGAGGACAGAGCTTCACAGCTTCTCTCTGACAGATTACAGCCACTCAGTCTGGAGAGACAACAGGAAGGAAACAAGTTATTTATTTTTTAATTCCTGTTGAAATATATTTATTGATGAATAACCCTTGTGTCCCGGTGACCCGAAGGACAATACAAGGGATACATTACACTTACAGAGCTTTTTTGGAAGCTTTGACCACTGGCAGTAGCCTCAGAAGAGCCTCCTCTGAAGCAGAGTATTTCTTCAGGTCAAACACGTCCAGATCTTTCTCTGATGACAGTAAGATGAAGACCAGAGCTGACCACTGAGCAGGAGACAGTCTATCTGTGGAGAGACTTCCTGAACTCAGGGCCCGTTGGATCTCCTCCACTAGAGAACGATCATTCAGTTCATTCAAACAGTGGAACAGATTGATGCTTCTCTCTGCAGACAGATTCTCACTGATCTTTGTCTTGATGTACTGGACTGTTTCCTGATTGGTCTGTGAGCTACTTCCTGTCTGTGTCATCAGACCTCGTAGGAGATTCTGATTGGTCTGCAGTGAAAGACCCAGGAGGAAGCGGAGGAACAAGTCCAGGTGTCCATTTAGACTCTGTAAGGCCTTGTCCACAGCACTCTGGTAGAAACGTGTTGATGTTGTTTGTTCTTCTGACAGCAGGTTGACTCCAGAGTTGGTGAATGTCAGATGGACATGAAGAGCAGCCAGAAACTCCTGAACACTCAGATGGATGAAGCAGAATACCTTGTCCTGGTACAGTCCACTCTCCTCTTTAAAGATCTGTGTGAACACTCCTGAGTACACCGAGGCTGCTGTGATGTCGATGCCACACTCTGTCAGGTCTGATTCATAGAAGATCAGGTTGCCTTTCTGCAGCTGCTCAAAAGCCAGTTTTCCCAGAGACTCGATCATCTTCCTGCTCTCTGGACTCCAGTGTGGATCTGTCTCAGCTCCTCCATCATACTTGATGTTCTTCACTTTGGCCTGAACCACCAGGAAGTGAACGTACATCTCAGTCAGGGTCTTGGGCAGCTTTCCTCCCTTTCTGGTCTTCAACACATCCTCCAGAACTGTAGCAGTGATCCAGCAGAAGACCGGGATGTGGCACATGATGTGGAGGCTTTGTGATGTCTTGATGTGGGAGATGATTCTGTTGGCCTGCTCCTCATCTCTGAATCTCTTCCTGAAGTACTCCTCCTTCTGGGCGTCAGTGAACCCTCTGATCTCTGTCACCATGTCAACACACCCAGGAGGAATCTGATTGGCTGCTGCAGGTCGTGTGGTTATCCAGAGGCGAGCAGATGGAAGCAGATTCCCCCTGATGAGGTTTGTCAGCAGCACACCCACTGAGGTGGACTTTGTAACATCAGTCAGGATTTTAGTGTTGAGGAAGTCCAGAGGAAGTCGACACTCATCCAGACCGTCAAAGATGAACACAACCGGGAACTCTTCAAACCTGCAGATTCCTGCTTCTTTGGTTTCACTAAAGAAGTAATCAACAAGTTCCACCAAGCTGTACTTTTCCTCTTTCAGCACATTCAGCTCTCTGAAGGTGAATGGAAATGTGAACTGGATGTCCTGGTTGGCTTTGTCTTCAGCCCAGTCCAGAGTGAACTTCTGTGTTAAGACTGTTTTCCCGATGCCAGCCACTCCCTTTGTCATCACTGTTCTGATTGGTTCATCTCTTCCAGGTGGGGTTTTAAAGATGTCTTCTCGTCTGATTGTTGTTTCTGGTCTGTCTGGTTTCCTGGATGCTGTTTCAATCTGTCTGACCTCATGTTCATCATTGACCTCTGCAGTCCCTCCCTTTGTGATGTAGATCTCTGTGAACATCTGATTCAGAAGGGTTGGGTTTCCTGCTTTAGCAATCCCCTCAAACACACACTGGAACTTCTTCTGCTGGTTAGATTTGAGTTTACGCTTACAAACTCCAGAATGACTTCCTGAATGAATACAGAACAAAAAAGATCAGTAAGTGATTTATAAAAGAAAACAGAAACATATTTTGACCCTTCTCTGGAGACATTGGTAAACGTCCCATTAGTCCAGCAAGTTAAATCTTTAGAGAAATCCTCTTACTGTTCTGCAGACGGTCAGCCAGCTCGTCCTGCTTCATTCTCCTCAGGAAGTACAGTGTGATCTTCAGAAATGCCTCTCTGCTGCTCCTCTGCTCTTCATCCTCATCCTCCCTCTGACTCTCTAAGCATTCTGGGTAATTTGGACTCAGAACCTTCTGGATCTTCTTCAGCTCGTATTTCACAAAAGTGATGATGTTCTCCTCGAGCAGCTGGAAGAGAAGGTTATATGAATCAAATCAAACTGAAATCATGGAAGCAAACATCAGATCCATGTTGGACAGACTGACAACCCACTGGTCTGAAAAGTGCAGCATGGAGATGATTGTGAACAGAATAGATGTAAAAGTAGTTGTTGTACATGTACAGACCATAAAGATGGAGTCCAGGTGTGTTTGATGCTGCTGGGTAGACTGACCACTGGGAACCTCTGAGCTCTCCTGGTCCACTCTGTGGAGGAATCAGGAAGAATTAGCTCACATCATGTCTGTCCACACAGAGACAAATATAAGGTAAAGGTCCTGTGACTTAAAGTGTTGATTACAACATTGAATCAGATGGTTTCCCCTGACATTAAAGTGTTGGTGGTACTGCTGATCCCACTGTGAATCAACAGAAAGAACTAAGAAGTAAACAAGGGCTACAACATCATTGGCCTAAAGGACTCCTGAAGCAGCAGACTGGTATCATGATGCCAGGAAGTCTGCAGCTTCTGTCGTCATGGAAGCAAACATTCGTAGGTAGAAGTTTGGGGAGTCAACGGTGAAAACCCTTCTGTTGGCCTGAAAACAATTTTGGCAAACCATCAGCTGACTCAGGAGGGGGAAGCAGAGCTTAGATGGCCTGTTTGTAGTCAGGGAGAACTGCTGACCTGGACTGAGGATACTGTTGGATGGTGGTTACCTTTTTTTTGCTTCCCCTTATTGACTTCTGATCTGACATCCAACTGGCAAACCCAGATCCAACATTTGGGAAGAATTTTGCGGTTTGACCAGTTTGGGTCAGGAGACTTCGAGGAAAAACAATCTGGTCATGAACCCAATCACTGGAACTTGGCCTTAAGTGTCCAGACTCAAATTGCATAAGTCTTCTCATGGCAAATAGTGTCCTGACCCAGGTGACACAAACACTTACCAAGGGACGCTGGTAGTCCAGGGGGGGTGTGCAAATGAAGTTACCCTGGAAGGGGCACTCTGAGGCGCACACAACCAACCATCCCCCTGGTATTCCCAGTTGGAGAATAACATTTGGGAAGAATTTTGTCATTCATGATTTTTAGCCTACCCTATGGCTATGGGAGATTTAAAATGCTTTTTAATGGGGCTAAAACACCAGATAATAGTGGACCAAACCAGGTCCAATGTTAAATTGAGATCTACAGTTGAAGACTTGTCTTACTGGACAGCTTTCAGATGTGAGAATATAATTATATGTGAAGAAGAAAGATAATAAAAATAAATTGAAAAATTTCTATTGATGAAACATGAATCAACAATATTATAATATTATTAACAGCTTACTTCTTTCCAGCATAGGGTTGTTGACCTTTAAAATCAATGAGGCGATGATTTGACCGGTCACTCTTGAAGGACACACAGCTGGGTCCAGGTTCAGCAGAGTCTGGTCTTTGATGGATCCTGTTACACAGAGAGTAAGACCAACAGGGATGGAAATTCACTTTTTAGTATTCAGACACAAAAACTGCTGGAGATACAAGCAGCAACTAAAACAAGATTAACACAAAGAAGTTCAATAAACTATACAAAAAACTGAGTTAAAAAGCTAAAACTCCAGAGAATATATTGGACCAAACCAGATCCAATATTTCCCTAAAGTCAAGAGTTGAAGACTGGTTTAACTGGACAACTTTCAGATGTGAGAAGAAAGATGTGAAAATAAACTCCAAAAACTTTTCTGGATATATAAAAATTAAAACATGAATCAGTAATATTATAATATTATTAACAGCTTACCTCTTTTCATCAGAGGGTTGCTCTCCTTTAAAGTCAATGAGGCGATGATTTGACCGGTCGCTCTTTAAGGACACACAGCTGGGTTCAGGTTCAGGTTCAGGAGACTCTGGTCTCTGCTGGGTCCTGATAGAAAAACACATTTATTGAGGGTCACATCAAGTCTCCCAGCATATATTAGAATATTAATATGAATATGTCTGTAGCAGTCCCCTGATTAGGATATGACGGGAGTATTTTTGTGGGCTCGGGATGCGACAAGTGATTCCTGTGTCACACTAGTCTGTAGGCCTAATTATTAACAATTAAATGCCAATCATGCTTTACTTTCTGTCCAAAACTCAATAAATATATCTTCTGAAATCAGAATTTAAAAAAATCTAAGCATAATATTTCAAAATGTTGTCTAAACAGAAAGATATTTTGAGTGAGACAGGAAATTATTTTGCAAAAATATTCTCATTTTAGTCATCAACTAAAATAATTCCTTTTCACGAAAAAATACTTTATTTGAAGGAGTCTGCATGAGACTGACATGACACAAAACAACCCAGACAGGACGTAGCTCCATCCAATGAGACTCGTTCCAGTTTGCTGGATGTTCACAACTCACCTCAATCTTCTTCTTAACATTTCAATTTCCATTGCAATTTGCTCCTTCTGCCATTCAAGTCTCTCCATCAGTCCTCTCTCCTCCAGCATCTCGTTCACAATGGCTTTGCAGGCAGGTAATATTAATGTCTCTGCCACAGTGTGTGGCTTTTTTGATTTAGCTACTAGTTCAGCTACTCAATAGCTAGCTTTGAGAGCTCTCTAGACACCTTTGTGGTTTTTTCTCATTAACGTTACCTGTTTCTCAGTGTGTTCACGCAGGCCGACAAAATAGTCCATGTTCTTGTTTAGAAGTGACGGGTGTTTCTTTGGAGATGGCGTTTAAGCGTGCTTGGGACCATGGCACCGTTGGATAGCTTTTCCCCACACACCAAGCAGAACGGAGTCGGGGCAGTTGGATCCCCGGTGAAAGTAAATCCTAACAAAAGATAACTTTCGTTGTATTGCCTCAAGCTCACCATTTTTGCTTTCTTTTGACCACCACTCGTACTAGGTTCTTCATCTGGGTTAGAATTTTGTCTAGTGCTCAAATCAGAATCTGCATTTTTCCTTTTTAAAAATGTATCCATCGCTGTTACAGGCTTACATTGATGATCTCGGCCCTACTGCTTACATCCTGTCACTGCCACCTTTCACGCGCATAATTCTATTGTCTTAGGTAATTTATATTTTAGCCCAGAGACAGAGAGAGAGAGATGTACGCATCATATTCTAGCATTGTAGATTAGTGTCCAGGCGGAGCGTGACACTCTTCTTTGTTAACTGTTTGAAGAAACTGTAAGTTGCTGTTTGATACTTTAACAACAGGTTAGTCTTTGGTCTCTTCAGGGTTAGTTTCTGGCTCTGTAACGTTAAATATAATGTTTCTACATTACTTCTTATTTCCTGAGAAAGTGTGGAGTACTCTTGTGTTGAAGATCACAAAGCTGTCTGCAGCAGTTAGTATCGGTCGTTCTATTCACTGACAGGACTGATGTGGAGACAACAAGACTCAGCTCTTTTATTCTCTAACTAAATCAACAAATATGGAACTGCGTCACTATGAGCTGGCACTCCTCCAACAGGAACTAGTGTCACTTCTTTATGATCCAACTTTGTGTTCAAATTCAATAACATGGTATTTAACAGAGTAGGTGTAGACCCCACTCTCAGCAATCATTTGGTGCGACAGTGGCGAGAAAAAACTTCTGACGTCTAAATTCCTGCATTCAGATATATTAGCATGCACAAATTTAAGTTACAAAATGTTGTAGGTTTCCACAGAATGAAGTCGTAGCTCGACGCTCTTCTACATCTCCTCGTCTTAATCCACATAAAAAAAACCACAGGACCACACGGTAACAGTTTAACTATTTAGAACAAATAGACCACTGACCTACATTCAGAAACAGCTTCTCTGAGCTGGTGAGTGACGTCATGGCGCCCTCCGGTGACATCAGCAGGAACTACAAGCAGAGCGCCACATAACATATTCACACATTAAAACATGTTTACGGCTTTTTAAATTACATTTGATTACATTTTATGTATTTATTTTGTAATACTTATTACCAATAAACACTTTTTTAACACAATGTATTATTTACTTTAGTATATATTTGTAAAAAATGACATTTTATTTTCATTTAGTGTATGTGTTATGTGAGTATAAAGGCGTGAGATGATCCGTTGGTACAGTGAATGTAAACTTTCCACTGAAGAGCAGCCCACGGAAATATTGTTAACTTTAATTTTTAATTGTTAATATTGATAACGTGGAGTTAACATATTATATTATTAAGTATTGTATATTGTTCCAACTAGTGCAGTCTGAATGAATGTTGGAGCCAACGGTCTCATAGTTTTTAAATGAATTCAGGACAAACCTCTTTAAACACCCTGGAGTCTGTGTGTACTCTCAACACGTCATCCTCTGTTATAATCAAAACATACTTTAGATTAAAAAACAACTCTATTACATGTGTTATTACATGTTAACTGTCAGTCTGTGTATTACTAGATTAGGTAATGCTGACCCTCTCTGGGCTGTTCCTCTTGTTTCCTGTTTAAAGTTTACTTTCACTTTCCAGAGGCTGATGTGACGCAGTTTTTTCTCTCCGTGTGGAGCTCCATCTGAAGGTAATATAACTCGTCTGTCTGGTTTGAATCGTCAACTCAAGTCTGTGGTTAGTTTAGTTTAGTTTAGTTTAAGAGCAGAAAGCTGCAGAGAAACCAACACAACTGGACTAGTGATTAATAACAACTAGCGTCTTATTCACAAAGATCCGCCGCCATGTTGTGTGGGTATCTGGCCGAGTTACTGTCTTATAGATCATTTATTTCTGATGATAAACACATCGGACATTTCCAGCGGCGTTTAGCAGCAGAAACAGTAAAGAAGAGAAGCTCTTCATTTCTCCGTCTGTACCACGGAGTTTAAAATATAATTTAATTTAAACTCTTTAAACATCATCTGGCACCGTTTAAATTCCGTTTAGTTTCAGAGAAAGTTAAACACAAGTGTTTGAACTTATTTCTAATGGCAGTAAAAACAAGTTTCTTTTTTGTCTTTTTGTGTGTGTGTGTGTGTGTGTGTGTGTGTGTGTGTGTGTGTGTGTGTGTGTGTGTGTGTGTGCGCGCGCGCAACCATCATTTAGTTGCAGAAAATGGCCGTTTTTACTTCCTTTTTACTGGCCAATCAGTGAAAAGCACATTGACGTGTGGAAAGTCCCATGGTGTTGCATTCACGGGACAAAGGAAGAAAAAATACACACTGACAAAAACCACAGTTACACAGAGAGAAGAAACAAAGCTCGTATTGTGAAAATCTATATGTTGTAGCATGAACTACTACAGAGGAGGTTTTAAATACTTTGTCAGGTGTTTCTACGTCTGTCTGTCACAACCGTGAGGCTGCAGTCAGAAAACTTTACAGCTGTGTAGTTGAGATCTAAATGAAGGCTGAGTTTGAAGATGGGGGGGGGGTCCGAGCCTTTCTCCTGCTGTCAGAAAACACACCGTCGTCTCCACCAGCGTAAAGTCAGACACAACAGGACTCTACTGTTTCCTCTGGGACCTTTCAGAATAAAATGTAGTGACCTAAATGCCTCTGTTACTGTTGTAGTGATGTGTGGAGGAGGTTGCACAGGACAGAAAGGTGAGATTGATTGTCATAATGGAGTCTTGTCTCCATTAGAGGGCAGAAAGATGACATTAGTCCTGCAGTCTTAACAATGTTCCTGTTCTCCCAGAAAGAGAATGAATGACTGAGGATGAGCAGAGAGCAGAACTCATTCAGTGAAGAGCTTCAGACTTTATTTTCTGCTTGATAGCTTCTAGTTTCTCCAGCAGCTTCTGTTTCTGGAGATTAAAAAGTGGTCTTCCTCTCTTTCTAACAGGACCCATCAGAGACCAGACCCTGCTGAACCTGAACCTGGACCCAGCTGTGTGTCCATGAAGAGTAACCGGTCCATGGAGCCACCGCTTTAAAAAAAAGACCTGTAAGGGAGATGCGAATAGAAATGGAGGAGAGAGGATTGATGGAGAGACTTGAATGGCAGAAGGAGCGAATTGCAATGGAAAGTGAAATTGAAATGTTAAGAAGAAGATTGAGGTGAGTTGTGAACATCCAGCAAATTGGAGTCTCATTGGATGTAACTATGTCCCGTCTGGGTTGTTTTGTGTCATGTCAGTCACATGCACACTCCTTCAAATAAAGTGTTTTTTTGTGAAAAGGAATTATTGTTGTTGATGACTAAAATGAGAATATTTTTGCAAAATAATTTCCTGTCTCACTTAAAATATCTTTCTGTTTAGACAACATTTTGAAATATTATATTTAGATTTTTTTATTCTGATTTCAAAAGATATTTTAATTGAGTTTTGGACAAAAAGTAAGGCATTATTGGCATTTAATTGTTAATAATTAGGCCTACATACATATTCATATTAATATTATATTTTATGCAGGGAGACATTAACTGAACATGTGACCCTCAATAAATGTGTTTTTCTATCAGGACCCAGAAGAGACCAGAGTCTCCTGAACCTGAACCCAGCTGTGTGTCCTTCAAGAGTGACCGGTCAAAACAAGGTCTCATTGACTTTAAAGATCAACAACCCTCTGCTGAAAAGAGGTAAGCTGTTAATATTATAATGTTACTGATTCATGTTTTAACTTTTATGTATCCAGAGAAGTTTTTGGAGTTTTTTTTCAGCATCTTTCTTCTTCACATCCATTTATATTCTCACATCTGAAAGTTGTCCAGTTAAACCAGTCTTCAACTCTTGACATTAGTTAAATGTTGGATCTGGTTTGGTCCAATATATTCTCTGGTGTTTTAGCTTTTTAACCCAGTTTTTTGTATAGTTTACAGAACTTCTTTGTGTTAATCTTGTTTTAGTTGCTGCTTGTATCTCCAGCAGTTTTTGTGGCTGAATATTAAAAAGTGAATTTCCATCCCTGTTGGTCTTACTCTCTGTGTAACAGGATCCATCAAAGACCAGACTCTGCTGAACCTGAACCCAGCTGTGTGTCCTTCAAGAGTGACCGGTCAAAACAAGGCCTCATTGACTTTAAAGGTCAACAACCCTCTGCTGAAAAGAGGTAAGCTGTTAATAATATTATAATATTGCTGAGTCATGTTTTAACTTTTATGTATCCAGAGAAGTTTTGAAATTTATTTTCAGCATCAAAACAGAAAGAAGAAAACATATGTGTAGTTTCAGTACACCTGCAGCCATTCATCCACTCCTTTCCTCTACACAGTAATAATAATTTATTGCAATCTAGGAGGTAGTGATGAGCCAAACAATGTATTTGAATATAAATTACATCTACTTTTCCTTTGAAGTGTGTGTGTGTGTGTGTGTGTGTGTGTGTGTGTGTGTGTGTGTAATGTAATTCATAATATTTGTAACAATATGCAGGAATATGACCTACTCATAGTAGCCTATCATAATCTCCCCCCTCTCCACCTACATTTTCAGATTGCAGACGCCATGTGTATATTATGTATTATGGTATTAGGTATCTCATAGGTTTGTCACTGGTGGGTGGGCAACGGTGGAGCGTAAATTGGCGGTGGGCTGTCGGGTGCACGCGTGGGGGGGGGGGGGGGGTGTACTCATAAAATGTCTTCAAGGTTGGCAGGTCTGCACCTGAGTTGGCTGACTCAACCTTTAAAACACTCCGACACGTTTCGGCATACAAGCCTTCCTCAGGGAGTCAATCATTTTCAAACAGGAAAAGACTTTCTTATAAGCTTTCAAACCACCAATCAGAGGCCTCCATTTGGCAGGCGGTTCAGGGTTGTAGTATTATACAAAGACCACTGGATGTCCTCCTTTGCACTTCATCGACCAGAATTTTCATGACTACACACAAAGGTACAATGTAACTGAAATTAATACGATCTTTACTATATTCCAAATATAGTTTAATGCTATTCAAAAAAGCATGGAACTCTTTCAACTCGGCCTCTGACCCAGACCAAAATAAACAAACCTCATCAATGAAACACCCCCACCAGACTATATTTGTATTTGAAGTAGGCATTCTTTTCCTGATTTAAGACAACATCTTCTTCCCATTTTCCCAGAAGACCAGACTCTGCTGAACCTGAACCCAGCTGTGTGTCCTTCAAGAGTGACTGGTCAAAACAAGGCCTCATTGACTTTAAAGATCAACAACCCTCTGCTGAAAAGAGGTAAGCTGTTAATATTATAATGTTACTGATTCATGTTTTAACTTTTATGTATCCAGAGAAGTTTTTGGAGTTTTTTTTCAGCATCTTTCTTCTTCACATCCATTTATATTCTCACATCTGAAAGTTGTCCAGTTAAACCAGTCTTCAACTCTTGACTTTAGGTAAATATTGGATCTGGTTTGGTCCAATATATTCTCTGGTGTTTTAGCTTTTTAACTCAGTTTTTTGTATAGTTTACAGAACTTCTTTGTGTTAATCTTGTTTTAGTTGCTGCTTGTATCTTCAGCAGTTTTTGTGTCTGAATACTAAAAAGTGAATTTCCATCCCTGTTGGTCTTACTCTCTGTGTAACAGGACCCATTGGAGACCAGACTCTGCTGAACCTGAACCGAGCTGTGTGTCTTTCAAGAGTGACCGGTCAAAACAAGGCCTCATTGACTTTAAAGGTCAACAACCCTCTGCTGAAAAGAGGTAAGCTGTTAATAATATTATAAGGATATTATAATATTGCTGATTCATGTTTCAACTTTTATGTATCCAGAGAAGTTTTGAAATTTATTTTTAGTGTCTTTCTTCTTCATATATATTCATATTCTCACATCTGAAAGCTGTCCAGTAAAACCAGTCTTCAACTGTAGATCTCAATTTAATATTGGACCTAGTTTGGTCCAATATTATCTGGTGTTTTAGCCCCATTAAAAAGCATTTTAAATCTCTCATAGCCATAGGGTAGGCTAAAAATCATGAATGCAAAATTCTTTCCAAATGTTCTTCTCCAACTGGGAATACCAGGGGGATGGTTGGGATGTATGTGCCTCAGAGTGCCCCTTCCAGATTTTTTTCCAACAAGTCTCCTGACCCAAATTGGTCAAAACGCAAAATTCTTCCCAAATGTTGGATCTAGGTTTGCCAGTTGGATGTCAGATCAAAAGTTAAGAAGGGGAACCAAGCAAAAGGCAGTATCCTACAGAAGCGTATTACATTCACCATAGAAAAATAATTTAGACACGTTATCTGGTAATTACGATATCCTGATCTCGTAATTTTGAGAAAAGATCTCGTAATTATGAGATAATTTTAAGCACCTGGAAGGTGGCATATCTAGCTAGTTGTCAGTAGGCCACGGCTCAGTGATCAACTGTACCACCGTGAGGTAACCTTAAATTCAGCTGGGTTAAGTTAGCATGATACTTCTAATGTAACTTTATAGATAGTATTAGTTAATGGACATATCTGTTCAACTGATCCTGCAGAAACACTACAATGTCCAAAAGATCAGAATGGGCTTTCCGCCGGAACAACCGCAAAGTCCTGAGGTGCCTGTGCAAAGTCGACAAACTGATAACAATCCCATCTATAGTACTTCAAGACATTAGCATCCCCCCATATCAAACCCAAACTAAAATAAAAACGGATTATTACTAAACAGGTGAGATGTGTGTTGTAATAAATCAACTGTAATACCTAGTGTGACCAGCTGGGTGTCTAGGTATATGACCATGGTGTATGTTGGTATTAAGGGAGATGAAGAAGAGTAGCTACAAGCTAGGTTTTGGTGATGATGTTGGTACATTAAAGTTTGAGCACAAGCTTACTGTGGATTAAAAACCATGTCTCATCTTTAAGAGAGCTGACACACCAACCCGATTATCGGCCGTTGGACAGTCTGGCGAGGTCGGTGACTAGAGTCTGTTCGGTGTGTTCCATGCCGTCGTCCATTGGAGGAGCCGTCGGCCTTTATTTTGGCTGACCCGACATGCTCAATCGGAGACGGGGCAGTCGGGACTCACCCAGAAATGGCGAACGGATGAGCCTCTCAAAATCTGACAAAAATCTTTTAAACTAACCTTTGTTGATCTGAAATGAAGACAGATTCAGAAACTGCACGGCCTATTTCTTGCTTAAAATGTTTTCAGAAACACGTTTCGGTGAACTATTTTAGTCCAATATGAGATCGTATTCTGACAGTCTGGCTGTGAATTTCCGGAGAAAAAAGACCCACGTGACGCGTTCGTCCAATCAGCTGCCAGTTTTCATTTTCTGGGAAACAATACAGAGAAGCGCCGCCTGCTGCTATTGAGACGTATTACGTTTTGCGCACGCACAGAGCGTACGCTCAGGTCGGCGTCGCCTCAGTGTGTTTTGAGGCATTTTTTTGGACCTCGGGGACCCGACTGATCAGTCCGACTGGCTTTACTGCCGACGGTCGGCCGTCTGGTTGGTGTGTAAGCACCGTAAGACAAAAACAACACATGACATAGGTCTATTTGCATCCATGGCATCAGCTAGCCTGAAAGCTTCACACAAGAGAGCTGTTTTCTGTTGTTGTGAAAATGCATTAATTTCATAATTACGAGATCTTTTCTCAAAATTACGACATCAGGATCTCGTAATTACGAAGTCTTTTCTCAAAATTACGAGATCCGGATCTCGTAATTACAAGATAAGGTTTCTACATTTTTCTTTTTTATGGTGAATGTAATAAGCTTCCGTGTTATCCTCAGTCCAGGGCAGCAGTTCTCCCTGACTACAAACAGGCCATCTAAGCTCTGCTTCCCCCTCCTGAGTCGGCTGATGGTTTGCTAAAATCATTTTGAGGCCAACAGAAGGTTTTTCACCATTGACTCCCCAAATTTCTACCTACGAATGTTTGCTTCCATGACCACAGAAGCTGCAGACCTCCTGGCATCATGATACCAGTCTGCTGCTTCAGGAGTCCTTTAGGCCAACCATGTTGTAGCCCTTGTTTACTTCTTAGTTCTTTCTGTTGATTCACAGTGGGGTCAGCAGTACCACCAACACTTTAATGTCAGGGAAACCATCTGATTCTATGTCGTAATAAACACTTTAAGTCACAGGACCTTTACCTTGTGTTTGTCTCTGTGTGGACAGACATGATGTGAGTTAATTCTTCCTGATTCCTCCACAGAGTGGACCAGGAGAGCTCAGAGGTTCCCAGTGGTCAGTCTGCCCAGCAGCATCAAACACACGTGGACTCCATCTTTATGGTCTGTACATGTACAACAACTACTGTTACATCTATTCTGTTCACAATCATCTCCATGCTTCAGACCAGTGGATTGTAAGTCTGTCCAACATGGATCTGATGTTTGCTTCCATGATTTCAGTTTGATTGTGTCATTCATATAATCTTCTGTTCCAGCTGCTGGAGGAGAACATTGTCACTTTTGTAAGGAACGAGCTGAAGAAGATCCAGAAGGTTCTGAGTCCAGATTACCCAGAATGCTCAGAGAGTCAGAGGAAGGGTGAGGATGAAAAGCAGAGGAGGAGCAGAGAGGCATTTCTGAAGATCACACTGGACTTCCTGAGGAGAATGAAGCAGGACGAGCTGGCTGACCGTCTGCAGCACAGTAAGAGGATTTCTCTAAAGATTTAACTTGCTGGACTAATGGGACGTTTACTAATGTCTCCACAGAAGGGTCAAAATATGTTCCTGTTTCTTTATAAATCACTTAGTGATGTTCTTTGTTCTGTATTCATTCAGGAAGTCATTCTGGAGTTTGTAAGCGTAAACTCAAATCTAAGCTAAACAAGAAGTTCCAGTGTGTGTTTGAGGGGATTGCTAAAGCAGGAAACCAAACCAATCTGAATCAGATGTTCACAGAGATCTACATCACAAAGGAAGGGATGGCAGAGGTCAATGATGAACATGAGGTCCGACAGATTGAAACAGCATTCAGGAAACCAGACAGACCAGAAACAACAATCAGACATGAAGACATCTTTAAAACCCCACCTGGAAGAGATGAACCAATCAGAACAGTGATGACAAAGGGAGTGGCTGGCATCGGGAAAACACTCTTAACACAGAAGTTCACTCTGGACTGGGCTGAAGACAAAGCCAACCAGGACATCCAGTTCACATTTCCATTCACCTTCAGAGAGCTGAATGTGCTGAAAGAGAGAAAGTACAGCTTGGTGGAACTCGTTCATTACTTCTTTAGTGAAACCAAAGAAGCAGGAATCTGTAGGTTTGAAGAGTTCCCGGTTGTGTTCATCTTTGACGGTCTGGATGAGTGTCGACTTCC
Source organism: Sander lucioperca (assembly GCF_008315115.2). Classification (NCBI taxonomy): domain Eukaryota; kingdom Metazoa; phylum Chordata; class Actinopteri; order Perciformes; family Percidae; genus Sander; species Sander lucioperca. The sequence continues at coordinate 23,150,599 of NC_050192.1, read as the reverse complement.
TCTGGACTTCCTCAACACTAAAATCCTGACTGATGTTACAAAGTCCACCTCAGTGGGTGTGCTGCTGACAAACCTCATCAGGGGGAATCTGCTTCCCTCTGCTCGCCTCTGGATAACCACACGACCTGCAGCAGCCAATCAGATCCCTCCTGGGTGTGTTGACATGGTGACAGAGATCAGAGGGTTCACTGACCCACAGAAGGAGGAGTACTTCAGGAAGAGATTCAGAGATGAGGAGCAGGCCAGCAGAATCATCTCCCACATCAAGACATCACGAAGCCTCCACATCATGTGCCACATCCCAATCTTCTGCTGGATCACTGCTACAATTCTGGAGGACGTGTTGAAGACTAAAGAGGGAGGAGAGCTGCCTAAGACCCTGACTGAGATGTACATCCACTTCCTGGTGGTACAGGCCAAAGTGAAGAACATCAAGTACGATGGAGGAGCTGAGACAGATCCACACTGGAGTCCAGACACCAGGAAGATGATGGAGTCTCTGGGAAAACTGGCTTTTGAGCAGCTGCAGAAAGGCAACCTGATCTTCTATGAATCAGACCTGACAGAGTGTGGCATCGATATCAGAGCAGCCTCAGTGTACTCAGGAGTGTTCACGCAGATCTTTAAAGAGGAGAGAGGACTGTACCAGAACAAGGTGTTCAGCTTCATCCATCTGAGTGTTCAGGAGTTTCTGGCTGCTCTTCATGTCCATCTGACATTCACCATCTCTGGAGTCAACCTGCTGTCAGAAAAACAAACCTACCTGTGGTCTGATGTGTTAAAAAACAAAAACAAATCAACACAGTTCTACCATAGTGCTGTGGACGAGGCCTTAGAGAGTCAAAATGGACACCTGGATTTGTTCCTCCGCTTCCTCCTGGGTCTTTCATTGCAGACCAATCAGAATCTCCTACGAGGTCTGCTGACACAGACAGGAAGTAGCTCAGAGACCAATCAGGAAACAGTCCAGTACATCAAGAAGAGGATCAGTGAGAATCTGTCTGCAGAGAGAAGCATCAATCTGTTCCACTGTCTGAATGAACTGAATGATCGTTCTCTAGTGGAGGAGATCCAACAGGCCCTTAGATCAGGAAGTCTCTCCACATAAACTGTCTCCTGCTCAGTGGTCAGCTCTGGTCTTCATCTTATTGTCATCAAAAGAAGATCTGGACGTGTTTGACCTGAAGAAATACTCTTCTTCAGAAGAGGCTCTTCTGAGGCTGCTGCCAGTAGTCAAAGCCTCCAACAAAGCTCTGTAAGTGGGATTTATTCATCAATAAATACTCTGATATCTTTCAACAAGATTTAATAATAAATATCTTGTTTCCTTCCTGTTGTCTCTCCAGACTGAGTGGCTGTAATCTGTCAGAGAAAAGCTGTAAAGCTCTGTCCTCAGTTCTCAGCTCCCAGTCCTCTAGTCTGAGAGAGCTGGACCTGAGTAACAACAACCTGCAGGATTCAGGAGGGAAGCTGATCTCTGTTGGACTGAAGAGTCCACATTGCACACTGGAGACTCTAAGGTCAGGATTCATTAACCCATTCAACTGGTGACCATTTAAACTCTGACTAACTTTAGTTGATAAACGGCTAACGTGTAACTTTTTCTTTGCCGATATTATAAACTTCGGCAGCACTTATTAAACTCAGTTACTTTACATGAGGGTTTTTCATCGTTTGCTTTTGTTGTTGAATAATTAAATACCACAGATGACAGTCTGTTTTTAAAGATTTATTATAAATCTGGACCAAAATGTACCTGGACAACAAACAAACATAAAACAAACACATGGCTCCACGTGTTGACAGAGGGTTCCTGTGTGTTGTTCTGTGTGTTTGCAGTCTGTCAGGCTGTCTGATCTCAGAGGAAGGCTGTTCTTCTCTGGTCTCAGCTCTGAGCTCCAACCCCTCCCATCTGAGAGAGCTGGACCTGAGCTACAATCATCCAGGAGACTCAGGAGTGAAGCTACGGTCAGCGGGACTGAAGGATCCTCTCTGGAGACTGGACACTCTCAGGTACAAACACTAATGAATATAAAAAGGAAATATTTGTGTAGGAAGTTTTAAAGGAGAACATCTCCAGGAACTAAAATGAAACATTCTTTTTTCCCCTCTTTCCCGGGATCATATCAGTTTCAACTCGACAGAGAAAGGTCCAGGACAGGTTTAGCCTAGCTTAGCACAAGGCAACGTGACCCCGCAACTCCTTCCCCTTCTCCTTTCTCCTGTCCTACATGCACACACATACACTCAAGCTTGCATGTGGTTTGGTTTGCTAAAACTGTTTTAAGTCGATAGAGTTTGATGATTGAAGAATTATTGGTTGAACATCAGTATTTTTTAAGTTAAATAAATTCTATTAGACTTTAACAATAAGTTGTGTGTTTTTTTTGTGCATATTGTAATCAAGGCTGTTATACAGGTTAGTGCTCGAATTTCACCCTTCGTTGTTCCTTTCAAGGATACAAGATATATTAATTAATTAATTAAGATCTGTATTATAAAAGGAACACCACCTTGTTTTTCACAGTCAGTTATTGGCCCCTGAGTTCAGGGTGCTGCCCCATTTTGATTATTTGTCAATTTGGTAAAGTTATTAATACACATATTCATAACTTTATTAATATTGATAAAACATATTTGATAAATTGCCAATAATTTGTAATAATAAATAATCTGTACCTCCCCAGTTCCCAACATTTTGGTGCCCCGTGTGAGGCTACGTGCTTTCTCCATTTTGAAACCTTTTTCACATGGAAGTGCGAAGTTTCCGGGCTTTGAGAATTACGTACAGGCCCTTCCTTTGTGTGAAGCCATGTGTTTTGTTTAAGATCAGTTAAACACACTGCTCGGTTCCAACATTGTATACGCTTTTGTTGACATTTTTAGATGTAAAGTTAATGAAAGATGGATGTACTTTTACTTTTTCTTCACATGATGAGCAGCTTTTGATAAGTTTAATGGATTTTTCAGCATTTTAGTAAAATTGTTTTACTAGCTGTTACTGCTTGCTTTAGGTGTTAAAGATTTGAGGATTGTCAGTGGCCGCTGTGCCTTTGTGTGTGCATGATGACGTGTGTGTTAAGCCTCTGCTGCTTGGCTGGAATTTGTGGGGAGGCCTGTTGATCACTGATTGTGTTCTTTGTGTTTTTGGTTGCTTTGTGGTCATCGTATGAGTAATTATGACCAATTGTTTTGGGTTTGTTTTGGTTTCTTTGGTAATTGCATTCATTTTGACTATATGTGATGCAGCATCCTGTAGTACTACGTGAAAGAGATGGCTTCAGTCAGCGTGTGTTCATGTCTCTGCAGTAGTATATTAGGTATCTCTATGTGTTGAGCCTTGTGTTAAATCACGTTATTCCACACGGTAATGCCCTAGTGTCGGTGAGGTTATTCAAAGGTGATTTAATTGCTGTAGGATAGAACTGAAGGCCCAGGTGTAAAATACACGGCCCACCACTGCCGTAGATAAACTGCTGGTTGCTGCTCTATCGCTGAACCCACGGATCTAGCATGTTGTTTGTATGATTGTGTTTACATGGACATGAATATTCCAGTTATGAGGATTATCCTGTTTTTGATCATATTCAGGATGTGATGTTTAGGCTACATGGCACACAGAGAAATCAGGTTATTTACATCTCCATACATGCTCACCATCAGCTCTCTCTCTGTCTTTCTCTCTCTCTGTCTTTGTTTTTTAACCTTTATTTATACAGGTAATCTCATTGAGACAGGGTCTCATTCTCAAGTGAGACCTGTTTTCGGACATTACACAACATCAGTTACAGACAGACAAATAGATTACAATGGTATACACAATATGTACTATACAATATTTAAACTAAAGTGCCAAGTAAGTACTAAAAACAAGAACAGGATTCCGAAGATGTTTTTTCCAGTAGCTTTAAAATTATTTTAAAATCCCCTAGTGGGATCAAATTGGACAGTTTTAGATCCTGTTGCAGTGTATTCCAGGTTGAGCTCCCTCTCTCTTTGTCTCTCTCTCTCTGTCTCTCTCTCTCTCTCTCGCCGAATTGTTTTTATATTGCAAGCAAAAATTAGTGTCATACTGTCAATTTCAGCTAATGTCATCATTATGTAACATGTAGTCTGTGAAAAAGACATAATTTTATGGACGGTAAACACATCAAATGTAACGATAGCCTAAACAGTAAAATGTTAGATCCCAGGGAAGAAGTTCCAGACTCCCTTTAAAGTCAAGCTGTTTCTCCAGTTGTTAGTGTAAGTGTGTTTTTAATTTCATTCATCAAACTGTGACATCACTCATTCAACCCTCTACCTCTACGTGCTGATTGGTTAATAACTGCAGCTGTGTTGTGTCTCGTTCTCTCCGTCAGATTCCTGTGAACTCACACTGGACACAAACACAGTGAACAGAAAACTCAAACTGTCTGACAACAACAGGAAGGTGACACGGGTGAAGGAGGATCAGCCATATCCTGATCATCCAGAGAGGTTTGATTACTTTACTCAGCTGCTGTGTAGAGATGGTCTGACTGGTCGCTGTTACTGGGAGGTCGAGAGGAGAGGAAGGTTTGTAATATCAGTGAGTTACAGAGGAATCAGGAGGAAAGGAAAGAGTGATGACTGTTTGTTTGGAGGTAATGATCAGTCCTGGAGTCTGATGTGCTCTGATGATGGTTACTCTGTCTGGCACAATAACAGAAAAACATCCATCTCCTCCTCCTCTGTCTCTGGTAGAGTAGCAGTGTATGTGGACTGTCCTGCTGGCTCTCTGTCCTTCTACTCAGTCTCCTCTGACTCACTGATCCACCTCCACACCTTCAACACCACATTCACTCAGCCTCTCTATCCTGGGTTTAGGATCTGCTCTGGTTCCTCAGTGTCTCTGTGTTCTGTGGAGGACGGAGAGTCTCCTCCTGTTTCTCACTGCTGATCAGTTGAGTCAGTTGAGTGTGCAGGATCACACTTACAGAAATATTTCAGGTTATTGTTATAAACTAACGAATGAACTTGAGATGGACTTGAGAAGAAGATGGAAGCTGTGATCATTAAATTGTAGAAATTCCGTTGACTTGTCATGTTTTGTTTTGAATTCTGTCTCTTTTCACAATAAAAGCATAAAGTTACTGTGATGTGTTTGTGGTCTTTCTGTTTAACTTTTAAAGTCAGTGAACTCCAGGATGGGGGGGGGGATTCATCTCTACTTGTTTGCTGTTCAGGATATTTTTCTAATTATTTTAGTGTTACGTTTAATAACATCCAAACCATAGACTGTATATATGAATATAATAATATTTACAGTCTATGATCCAAACACTTTCTTAATGAGATGCTGCGGATGTTTAAAGGTTGATTAGCACAACTACAGGGAGGATGCAGTTGCATTATGGGAAATTTAGTTTGGCCAAACTTGAATATCTGGATTAATTTAAAAAGTGCAGATTAAGTAGGCATTACAAAGCCGGGTCAAAGTGAGGTGTTAGTAAGACGAAGGATATGCGAAAGTGATATGGTAATAACACAATATACATGAATAGACAGTCTATATCACTGCTGTATTATTATTACAACTGTAGAATTACCCACGTACTATATATATACGATATAAATGTGTTACACTGTTGAAAAAATATGAATGAAAAAAGAAAAATACCACAATAAATAAATAAAAAAGGCCCATGTGTAAACGCTGTAGTACCCGGATATGGCCACCGGGTGGCAGTAACGGACAACCAGCTGTGTTTCTGTGCTAGAGCTACCGAGATTCTTACTGTGAGCAGCAGAACGCAGCAATATGAAATAATTTGGTTTTGGTGTGCTTTGGCCCCATCTACAGTACTACAGTAACAGAAATATGTGCAGAATTAAGACGGCCCAATGTTTGGTGGACCGGGTACACCTTGTTCACTTATAGGCCCCCAAAAAATGCAGCTGCACTGTCGTGAAACACACCGGGTATGAAACTCCATTCAGAAATCTGTCTGTTCAATGTTTACTTACTTTGTTTATCCAGATACGTAATTTTACGAAAGATGGATTCATATGTATTGTTAAATGTATGGACTCTTTATAAATTCGTCACATAATTAAAGCATTTTAGATGCGTAATCATACTAAACTTGTACTGTTTTGAAGTTATTAACGCTGCTCGCTCCAGCAGATACACAGCACAGGGAGGTCTTATATTCAGTCATTTCTAAAGGGAGGGTTGTATAGACACCATATTCCTGAATCATGCTGTAATTGGAAACTGCATGTAATGCCATATTAGACCTGAATTATACAATTCTTAGACACTAATTATTAATTATTATTATTAGATTAATCCAGTTTTATTTTGGTGTGGGTTTGAGATATTGGGAGATAATCATATCTTTAAGTAATATAGATGGTGTTGTTATTAGTTTGTTGACTTTGCACATGATTATCTCATTTATTTAGAAAATACAGAGCAAATTATGTTATTTGTTATTTGTTATTTATTTTTATTTGTTTCATGTATTTCTTATTTTATTTTATTTTTATTAAATATTTATTTTTTCTATCATTATTTTTATAGCTTTTTTATTTTTAAATTTTTGATTATAAGCATGGCTGCAATGTGTGGACAGACCTGAGAGGGAAATTTATTTTTTATTTAATTTTTTATATTTAAAAAATTATATTAATTGTCATTTAATTTTATTATTTAATTTGTAATCCTAGTCCTGGCTGTAATGTGTGTAGAGGCCTGAGGGGGCAGTAAAGAGCCGCCGGTCCGGGGATCTGACGGTAAGTGTTAAAACAGTAGAAGAAGAAGCATCATACATTCTCCCCACGAGGACCAACATGTCTCCGCCAGGAGGAAAAATCAACAGGCCGAAAACAGTAAGAAACTCTATTTAATATGAACTATAAGATGATAAAGTTAAAGTAAATAAAAGTAAAGGAGAAGACGCTTAAACGCCGTGTGTTGTCATCATAACTGGGCGGCAAAGAGATAACGTAAACACGTTACTAACGTTAGCATTTAGCAAGGAGAGCTAACGTAAACACGTTACTAACGTTAGCAGTTAGCGAGGAGAGCTAACGTAAACACGTTACTAATGTTAGCAGTTAGCGAGGAGAGCTAACGTAAACACGTTACTAACGTTAGCAGTTAGCGAGGAGAGCTAACGTAAACACGTTACTAACGTTAGCAGTTAGCGAGGAGAGCTAACGTAAACACGTTACTAACGTTAGCAGTTAGCGAGGAGAGCTAACGTAAACACGTTACTAACGTTAGCAGTAAAAGTACTGGCTAATACCACACTGTAATAATACTCTGTTAGTCCTGCAGTAATAATGTTACTTCAGTAAAAATGTGTAAGTCTCATCAGGAAAATTTAGTTAAAGTATTAAAAGTAAAGAAGAATCCTCATGTTTTAGAAAGTGTGAACACACACACAGACACACACACACACAGATACACACACACACAGAGATACACACACACACACACACACACACACACACACAGATATACACACACAGACACACAGATACACACACACACACACACACACACACAGATATACACATACACAGACACACATACACACACAGATATACACACACACACAGATAGATACACATACACACACACACACACACAGATACACATACACACACACACAGATATATATACACACACACACACACACACACAGATATACACACACACCCACATACACACACACACACACACATACACACACACACACAGACACAGATACACACATTTTAGAAAGTGTAAAGGATCCAACCAGTTGTGTGTGTAATGGTCTGATCATCTCAGCGTGACTTGTAGTCGTTATATTGTCGGCTAGTTTACTTTAGAATCAAACATCAGATTTATAAACTACATGTGTTTTGTTTGTCTTTCAGACAAAATGTAGCAACACGTTTTTTAAAAACTGAAACGGGGGTGCGTTGAACACCCTGTTGTGTGCGCAGGCGCTCTGCCTTTCTATCACCACCAGTTTACAGACACGTCTCAGCTGATTGGCTATCAGCTGGGACACAGCCAATAAACAAGAGACAACATATATCAAAGCAGTTTCACAGCGTTCAGAAGAAACACGTTGTTCAACCAGGAAACCGTGGCAACACGGTGCTCATGATTTATGTTAAAAAACCGTGTTGCTACGTTTTGTCTGAACGTGGCCGTGTCCTGTCGTTGTTTTAGGTTTTTCTCATTTAGTTGTCGCCCTGCACAGATATGGAGCTAGAAGAGTCTCAATAAAGATAAATGCACACACTACATTTACATATGCACACACAGGATACACAAATGCGCACAAAATTCACAAATACACACACAAAATTTAAAAAGCACAGAAGATTCACAAATGCACACAAAGTTCAGAAATGCACAGGACAAGATTCAGATATCTCCCTTGTTTTAGCCAATCACAAGAACACGCCACATTCATATAGCGCTGTGTGAACGCGTTCATGTGATTGGCTTATAAGTAAACAATCCCCCACGTGGGGTGCGTTCTTGTGATTGGCTAAAACAAGGGAGATATCTGATTGGTTGTAGATCATTCCCTGTTTAAAAAAAGGCATTTGTGTGTCGAGCCAAGTCAGGGCAGTCTCAAAATTCACACACAAATGCAGTGAAGTTCACAGACCGCAAGCAGTTTGTAAATCAAGATATATTTGTGTGTGCATCAGAAAAACATTTCTGAATCTTGTGTGCATTTGTGAATCTTCTGTGCTTCTTAAATTTTGTGTCTATTTGTGAATTTTGTGCGCATTTGTGTATCCTGTGTGTGTATTTATGAATCATGTGTGCATATGTGAATGTAGTGTTTGCATTTATCTTTATTGAGACTCTTCTAGCTCCATACACAGACTCTGCAGGAATCGCAACATCGTAAAAATCAAAATAAAACACAGAAACAACAACAACAAATAGCTGACATGTAGGGCAGCGCGTCGGTTAGGGCCGACTGTGGATCTGTGAGCTGTGAACATGAGTCTGTCCCGTTGTTGATTTTAGGTTTTTGCTGATTGAGTTTGTCTCTGCCCTGCAGGAACTCGGCAGGAATCTGAACAAGCGGCGGCGAGTTCTGAGCAGAGAGAAGAGGAAGAGACGTCTGATAGTCGGAGCCGTGATCGACGAGGGACTCATCACCATCCATCACCTGAAGAAGAGAAAGTCAGTGATCGATGAAACCTCCGTTTATATTCTGACGCTACAGCAGCGCAGACGTTCTTCATGTGCAGGCTTTTCCCTCCATTTTAAAGTCAAACTAACCTTCACTAAGGGCCAGACGTGAACAGTTAAATTACTTTTATTTAAGAGAAAAGTCAGATGTCTTTAACCCTCGTGTTGTCTTCCCCGTTGACCTGCAGCAACTTTTAGTTTTTGTGGGTCAAAATGTTTAAAAAAAATCCAACACTTTGGTTGTCTTTTTTGTCACTTTTTTAAAAGTTTGTCTATTTTCAGCGCTTTTTTGGATGTTTTTTAAGCTTTTTCCAGGTTTTTGTCACTTTTACCGATGTTTTTGTTAATTTTTTAGAAGTTTTTGTCACTTTTCCTGGCATTTTTGAAGATTTTCCCGACATTTAGTCACTTTTCTGGATGTTTTTGTCACATTTTTCCAAGTTTTTTTTGTCACTTTTTTTTTGAAAAAAAAGTCCTACATTTTTCAACGTTCTATTATCAAATTTTCTTTACATGCTATACAATTGAATAAAACACCCAAATTAAATGAAAGTAGTGAACTGATCATGTATTTAACTTGTGAAGAGCGTTGTAGGGAATCATCCACATTATTTTGTTTAAAAATTCGGTTGAAAGAAACCCAAATTTCTGATGTAGAATTTTTTTGAAAATGGGTCAGATTTGACCTGAGGAAACAGGAGGGATAACTGTATTATTACATGTCTCATGTAGTTGCAGTTTGGTCGACATAAAGCCCCAAAAAAGTCAAAGGTTCCTTAGCCATCATTAAAAATAAATAAAAAGTCAGCAAAAGTGATAAAAAAGCAGGCCAAAATGTATTTTAAAAAAAGAGAATCCAGCGGTGCATCTCATGTCGCTTAAATTGCCTCCTCATCTCCTCCACTTGCCTCCCTTCCTCTTGTCGAATCACGGGAGGAGAGAGGCAACGGGCAAATGTGTTTTAGAGAGATGAGACGTCCTTTCCTCTGAAGCATCACATGAATCCGTCAGCTGTTTGAGCAGAGTTAGCAACTCCTTCAGCTGCACGGCTTCCAGGAAGGCTGCTCTCTGTATCTGTATCTCATCACCCTTATCTGATAGCTCCTCAACTCCTCGGTCCTCTACTGAACAGGAAGTTGTTCTGTCCCTCCTCAGTGAAGGCCGTCTCAAAGCTCTTATTCCTGCCCTGAGGAGCGAGGAGGGATCACGGAGGAGCTATAGGAGAGGATACAGACAGCAGCCTTCCTGGAAGCCGTGCAGCTGAAGGAGTTGCTAACTCCGCCCAAACAGCTGACGGATTCACGTGACGCTTCAGAGTAGGGGTGCACGATATATCGACTCAATATAATTTTTTTTGCAATATCAATATCGAAAATGTACTGAAAAGTATGCAATATTTTGTGAGATGCGCATAGAGACAGCGAAAGAAACAAGAAGTGTGAGGACAGAGTGAACTGAAGCGTGTGTTTAAATAAACCCTGATGTTGATATTCTATTAATCTATTTTGATGTTTTCATGTACTGTATGCTTAAGAATATCGGAATGAATATAGATATCGCAAAATTCACATTTTGTCAATACTGGGCAACTCTACTTCAGAGGAAAGGACGTCTCATCTCTCTAAAACACATTTGCCCGTTGCCTCTCTCCTCCCGTGATTTGACAAGAGGAAGGGAGGCAAGTGGAGGAGTCGAGGAGGCAATTTAAGGGCCTTGAGAAGCACCTTGACTCCTCACCTATAGGTCCCCTCTCCTCGGGGCAGGAATAAGAGCTTTGAGACAGCCTTCACCGAGGAGGGACAGAACAATGAGGAGCTATCAGATAATGGTGTTTTTCCATTACATGGTACCTGCTCGCCTCGACGCACTGTGCGTCCGTTTTCCATTGCAGATTTTGGTACGGCCTCAGCGTGGCTGGTCGTCATATAGCGGCCGCAGTAAACTGCCGTGACCTAACGCAACACACACACAGAACGTGGAAGGTGTGTTGTTGCCAGAAGACACATTTAGTTTCTAAAGAAGATGGAGGCAGCAACAAAAAAAACACAGCTGGCTGAACTGTTTAAAAATAGCGGGTTTGTTCAGGACACCCCCGTCTGTCTCTTTCACGTCACCTTTTCGGATCGCCTCAGCTCGCTGGGAACCTGGACTGAGGAAGTACTACATAAAGTACCTGTTAGCAGGTACCAGGGACTTTTTTTCATAATGGAAAACCAGAAAAGGAGAGTAGAGGCGAGTCGAGCAGGAACCATGTGATGGAAAAACGCCGTAAGAGAGATGCAGCTCAGGGCTCGGTTTAAGCCAGTCGCTAACAACGGGTTTGAAGCCAACTTCTTTTTATGCAAGAAAGCAATTGACTCTGCATTTGTGACTAGGGCTGCAACTAACGATTATTTTCATAGTTGATTAATCTGTCGATTATTTTCTCGATTAGTTGTTTGATCTATAAAAATGTCAAAACATGGTGAAAAATGTGGATCAGTGTTTCCCAAAGACTAAGAGGACGTCCTCAAATGTCTTGTTATGTCCAAAACTCAAAAGATATTCAGTTTACTGTCACAGAGGAGAGAAGAAACTAGAAGATCTTCACATTTAACAAGCTGGAATCAGAGAAATCTGATTATTTTTTAATAAAAAAATGACTCAAATGATGAATCGATTAATCGATTCATCGTTGCACCTCTATTTGTGATATACTATAGGTCTTTACATTTCATTCATAATGGTCTTTAGAAGTGTTAACCCTCCTGATTTCCTCTGGTCAAATTTGACCCATTTTCAAAAAGTTTCTATATCAGAAATTCAGGTTTCTTTCATCCTAATTGTAAAAAAAAAAAAAAAAAAAAAAAGAATACGTGGGTGGTTCTGTCCAACGCTCTTCACATTTAAAATAAATGATCAGTTCACTACTTTCATTGAATTTGGGTGTTTGATTCAATTTTATGGCATTTGAAGAAAGAAATTGACAAAAGAACTTTGAAAAAAAGAGACAAATGTCGGAGAAAAGCTTCAAAAACGTGGTTAAAAACAACAAAAATGTCTTTAAAAAACAGAACTTTGTGAAAAGTGACAAAAGTGTCTTGGGGTTTTAATTTTAATATTCTGACCCAGAGAAACTAAAAGTTGCGTCTTGCACGGTCGACGGGAAGACAACACAAGAGTTAAGCTGTGACTCTTTTGGCGTTTTTCCATGACATGGTACCTGCTCGACTCGCCTCGACTCTACTCCCCTTTTCTGGTTTTCCATTACGAAAAAAAGTCCCTGGTACCTGCTAACAGGTACTTTATGTAGTACTTCCTCAGTCGAGGTTCCCAGCGAGCTGAGGCGAGCCGAAAAGGTGACGTGAAAGAGACAGACGGGGGTGTCCTGAACAAACCCGCTATTTTAAATAGTTCAGCCAGCTGTGTTTATTTTTTTGCTGCCTCCAGCTTCTTTAGAAACTAAATGTGTCTTCTGGCAACAACAACACACACCTTCCACGTTCTGGGTGTGTCTCGTGTTAGGTCACGGCAGTTTACTGCGCCGCCGCTTGTTTACAGTTCTGTGGAGGCTCCAGCAGAGATTTCACCGTAGCCTAACTACACACACACATGCTGGCTCCACGCACACACCAGCGCACAAGTATAAACATCAGGCCACTTACACAGGCTACGGAGAAAGCTCTGGTGGAGCCTCCACAGAACTGTAAAACAAGCTCAAGTGGCCTGATGTTTATACTTGTGCGCTGGTGTGTGCGTCGAGCCGGCAGACGACCAGCCACGCTGAGGCGGGACTAAAATCTACAATGGAAAACGGACGCACAGTGTGTCGAGGCGAGTAGAGGCGAGTCAAGCAGGTACCATGTAATGGAAAAACGCCATTTGTGTAACCTGCAGAAACCCCGTTCAGAGTGAAGTTAGACGTTTGTGTTTCATGTTTCAGGTCGAGTGCGCGGGCGAACATCACGCTGTCTGGGAAGAAGAAGAGGAAGTTGATCAAACAGCTGCAGCACATGCAGCAGGAGAAGGCCAGTATGGAAGGTAACGGAGGACAACATGTAACGGGACTGCGTCTATGTTTCGGACACGGTGCACGGCCGTTGGTCAGGGTAGGGTTGGGTACCGGTTGGATTTTTACGATTCCGATGCCGAACTGGTACTTGAAAAACTGAAAAATGACATCAAAGAGAGGATCTTTTTATAGAGTTTTTTTTAATTGAAAATTATTTAAATGTAACAATATATTGTTTTAAAGTACTTAAATATATAATAAGTAAACCTAAGTCACCTAGCACACAACTACAATAATTTAACAAATAACAGTTACACTATTAACAAGTAACAACTAAATAAATGTTGAGTTGGTATGCCAACCAGCTTCAAACTTCAGCAGTTCTTTAGCAGAAAAATGACCACATTTGCTTCTCTGGCGAGATACGACACCTCTCCCAGTGAATATGCTTTTACGTCCGTTTTGGTGAGCCCAGAGGGAAAATATGGCATTTTAAAAGTAGTGTATATTTACGGTAGCTAGCTAACGGTAGACTACAGAGAGAGGGGGATATTTTTACGTCAGTTTCAGAGCGACAGAGGATAAATATTTCAGTCCACACATTAAGTGGAACCGGGTTTCGGTACCCAACCCTAGCTCAGGAGACAAACCAAAAGCAGACTGTCTTTTAAAAAGTTCCTTAAACACCAATGAATGAATCCCGTTTAGATGGGCAGTAAGTGTGCTTGTTGAATAATTAATTAATTAGTTTAAACTGTGTGGACCCCAGGAAGACTAGCAACCACTCTGTGGACACTAGAAAAAAGTTGGACTATTTTGAGAATAAAAAAGTAGCAAAACTGTTAAAAAATAAATAAATAAAAAAGAAAAAGTTGAATTATTTTGAGAAAAAAGTCAATAAATCTTAAAAAAAAGTGGGAATATTTTGAAGAAATAAATTCAGAACACTTTGAAAAAAGAAAAGGTTGGACTAAAGCTAGATTAGGTTTATTATAAACAAAGACAAAGCAACACAGGACAGACAATAACCTTTACAACGACATCAGATCTGACAGTTACAGCAATAAAAATGACGTTTTGATAATAAAAACAAACGGAAAGCAACAACATTACAAACATAAGACATGTTGGTCGTAACAGAATGTGCTCGCGGTAATAAAAAGATGAGTTTAGTCTCCGTGTTACCACGTTTACAGCTTTATTAAAGCCCTACATCAAAGGAATGTCCTTCATAAAGACGACCAATAGTTACTGAACCTTTCACTAACAAACACGACTACAAGTCTCTTCACTCAACGGTCGAAGGTCCTCAACGACATAACGGTTAATACATTCACTTATTACTTTTTAGCAACATACCTTTTTTAGTAGCTTTCTCTCTCTCTCTGTCTCTCCCTCTCTTTGTCTCTCCCTCTCTTTGTCTCTCTCTCTCTTTCTGTCTCCCTCTCTTTGTCTCTCTGTCTCTCTCTCTCTCTCTCTCTCTCTCTCTCTTTCTGTCTCCCTCTCTCTCTGTCTCTCTCTCTTTCTGTCTCCCTCTCTCTTTCTGTCTCCCTCTCTTTGTCTCTCTGTCTCTCCCTCCCTCTCTCTCTCTCTCTCTCTCTCTCTCTCTTTTTCGGTCTCCCTCTCTCTCTCTCTGTCTCCCTCTCTTGGTCTCTCTCTCTCTTTCTGTCTCCCTCTCTCTCCCTCCCTCTCTCTCTCTTTCTCTCTGTCTCCCTCTCTTTGTCTCTCTGTCTCTCTCCCTCTGTCTCTGTCTTTCTCTCTCTCTGTCTTTCTGTCTCTCTCTCCCTCTTTCTCTCTATCTCTTTGTCTTGCTTTCTCTCTCTGTCTCTCTCTCTGTCTCTCTCTCCCTCTTTCTCTCTATCTCTCTGTCTTGCTCTCTCTCTCTCTCTCTCTCTCTCTCTCTCTCTCTCTCTCTCTCTCTCTCTCTCTCTCTCTCTCTCCCTCTCTTTGTAATAACAATTCCAGCTGAGATGATTAGACCATTAAACACAACTGTTTGGATAGTTTCCACTTTCTGAAACGTGAGGATTATTCTTAACTTTTAATACTTAAACTATATTTTCCTGATGATATTTACAGACTCTTACTGAAGTCACATTTTAACTGCAGGACTTTAACTTGTAACAGAGTATTGTTACAGTGTGGTATTAGTACTTTTACTGCAGTAAAGGATCTGAATACTTCTTCCAGCACTAAAGATAAGCCGTTAATCTAAAATGTTTCCTCTGTTGTTGTCTTAAAGTGGCCGCTGCGGCAGCAGCGGCGCCGAAGAAACCGGACTCCTCGTCTGCTCCGACCAAGAAGAAGAATAAGAAGAAGAAGAAGAGAGCAGCCGGGTCACATGATGACGTAGAGATGGCCGACGCCGAATGACGAGAGGACAGAATCACGGCTCGTTTCTCAGACGCGTAGAGCAGCGTCCCGTCTTCCTCCTGAACCGAGAGACGGGACGCGGTCCACCTTGGAACAGAACTCTATTTTAAAGATTATTTTTTGGGCATTTTTAGGCCTTTATTGACAGGACAGCTGAAGACATGAAAGGGGAGAGAGGAGGGAATGACACGCAGCAAAGGGCCGCAGGGCGGAGTCGAACCTGCGGCCGCTGGGTCAAGGAGTACACCTCTATATATGGTAGGGGTGGGAATCACCAGAGGCCTCACGATACGATATCATCACGATACTTGTGTCATGATACAATATTATTGCGATTTAAACACATTGCAATATCCTGCGATATATTGTGACGTATTTCCTTTTTTCCAACTTAAAATTTTTCCTAATTTCAAAGTATGTCCCCAAAAAGTAAACTTTGTCAACATCTGTTTTATCTAAAAAGATATATTTCTTTGTTTGTTCATCTCACTTCAATGTTATTGCTGCAAAATGGGATCATCAAGCAGACAAACTGACCAACACATATATAATAATAGATCCATACTTGGCGTCTGTGTATCGATGAAGTATTACCACGGAGAGTATCGCGATACTATGCTGTATTCAACATATCACATTCACATCACATTCTGTGAACAGCGTAACTTTGTGTTCAACATTATTTTGGAGCATCAAATGCTTAATTTCCTACATTCTGGTGAATTCTTCTGCAACAAGTTATGGTGCAAATGTCTCTTTTCATGTGAATATTATTATTAATTAATCTGCTGTATTGTGTTAAACTTTGTGCAGATTCAAAACATTACACGTGTTTCGGGATGTTCTTTTGTAGGAATTATTCACATCGTAACAACAAACATTTGCTCGCCACAGCATTTTAACTCTCTGGGTCCTATCTCGCACCCGGCACAGCCCAAAGCCTGACCCAAGAGTCTTTGCTAGTTTAAGACCGACGTAGTCAGTTTCCCGTCCAGCGTCCACGTCGTTTAAACAAGAAATGCACCTGCTCCCATCTGTGGCCCATGGCTGGTCTTACAGGGAGGTGTGTTCAGGTGCATTCTGGGAGTATTGCTATCTTGAGGCAGCGGGAAGTGATGGCACCATTGACCAACAAAAACCTGGTCTAAAGTCAATAACGCAGCATTTCATTGTTATTTTAACAGAGCATTAGTAAAATGATGCTAGGCTCGTACACAGGGACACACAGCAGCTCACACACATGCAGAAGATTACAAATAAAAATATTACGGTGTAAATCCTCCATCATAACAGCAATGCTCCAAGGTCCAAACGCGCCTGGCTTTTAAAGGGAATGGGAGATGATCTCTGATTGGTTGATTGCATGTTACGCCCAAAACACCCCTCTGATTAATGAAGACACTAAGTACAACCCTTTAGAACCATGCACCCGGCGCACCAACCCTTTTTTCCGCCATCAAACTAGCAAAAGTGGATTTGGACACGCCCTAAACACACCTGCACCAGGCGCTTCACGCCGTGACCTCAGATTGTTAAAATAGGACCCTATGACTTCATAACCCCCGGCCAGTTTTGATTAAATGACGTCTGTGCCTGCGATAGATAATTGTTCTCGGCTCTGCAGTTCTGCTGCTTTCAGTATTCTTCTGAAATACAACAAACTGCTTGTTGGGTTTAAAACAAATGAAAGGAAATCATCTCTTGAACATTGGATTGAATATAGGCATCACACAAGACATCACTACAAAAGTGACCGTTACATTTTAAAGTGCAGTTTTCTGCTGGTATTTTCTGTGCCTTTCACGGTGTGTTTATTGCGCCGGTTGATATCGCGGTGAGGATAAAATAAACGATATGTTGTGCAGCCCTTCTCTGAAATGAACTCCCATATATTCACGTTCACTGTCAGAATAATATTTAATGTGTAAGTTGTCTCTGTATTGTGTTGTGAAACACATTCATCATCTCTGCGTTATTAAACAGTTTGGTTTCCTTCTCATCGTGTGTTTTTTATATTCATTCAAAATCCAAAATAGCATTGATATTATTTTAAAAAAGAGTCCATAACTTTGACTATTGGGTCTGGAATTATTCTGAACTTTTGCTTTTGTCGGCTTACAAATATGTGGTTTCATTTATTTTTTTAAAGATTATTTTTTGGGCATTTTTAGGCCTTTATTGACAGGACAGCTGAAGACATGACAGGAGAGAGAGGAGGGGGGAACGACATGCAGCAAAGGGCCGCAGGCCGGAGTCGAACCCGCTCCCGCTGTGTCGAGGAGTATGCCTCTATATATGGGTGCACGCTCTACCAACTGAGCTCTCCGGGCGGCTGTGGTTTCATTTTTTGAAAGGGTTCGGGACACTCAAACAGAAGGAAATGGTGCATTTGTTAGCGTTTAATTCTGGGGTAGGAGAAACAAACTCTTTGGTGTCTTCATCTTAAACTTTGACCCGCTCTCTGTCTCTTTGTTTTTATAAAGTTATTCTCGCAGGAACAGATGGACATTGTGGAAACACATTTTCCTTCAGGAAAGAAAAAACAGGTGAAAAGTTGTTATATGTATACAAAAAAATAACTTGTAAATGAAAATGATGAGATAGCCCACTTAATAGTAAATACTGTAAACATTTTCATTCATAAGTCTACATTTTGAGTCATGATTTTGAATTTTATTTTGAAAAGTGGATTATTTTTTTAAATCATTATTTTCTCCCAGCAAGTCAAATTATGCTGCGTTCCAGACACATTAGGCTCGTTGGAGATGAACTGCGCCTCGTCTGTAAGGCGGACGAGAGCAGGCGGCAGCAGCCGGGGGCGGTGACAAAAGTCGCAGTCAAGTCGGACAATTTCCAGCCGATTCCAGCAGCCTTCAGGCTGAACAGGAAGTCACAGAAACACTCACATCCTGTTAGGGCCGATTCCGATTTAATAAAATGTTATCGGACCCATATATCTGCTCCTACACAGTCTCCAGTTGTTTTTATTATGACAGAGTAGTTGTTAAAATGCTTTACATGCGATCAGTTGCTGATTTTAATTAACAGACTGTAGTCTGATCAGATTTAGTCTCTCTGACTTCTAAACATAACTACCAGTCACACACGTGTTCTGTACAGAATAAGCCTTTAAATCAGACAAATAGCAGTTAAAATCCCTCCAAATCAAAATCAATAAAAAGTTGATATAAAACGTCGTCATGTTGAGTCGATTCTGAACAGATCAGCTGAGAGGCCGGTTTCCCAGCATGCTGTGGGTCCGCCTGGGTCTTGCAGTCGGTGAAAAGCAACTGCGCCGCCTGGCTCTCAAACCTGCGGCTGCCTTGATCTCGTGAGGTCATCGTTGCCCACGTGTGCATGACGTCAGAGCAAGTCGAGATCAAGTCGGACACAAATCTACCCAGCATGCATTGGGCGGCGATCGCCGGTGATCGATTCTGCGCAGACCTGGCTCATCTCCAACGAGCCTAATTTTTAAGTAAGTTACGACTTCAAGTCACGACTCACGACTTGGTAGCGTTCCAGGCAAAGTCACCACAAACTCTTCTAGCTAGCGTTAGCTAGCGGCTACCTAACGTTGACGTTAGCTAGCGCTAGCTGATACTAGCGATTTCTAGACTGCAACATATTTTGGACTTCATTTAATAAACATAACCTGTAGTAGTACACAATCATATGTGTATTGTTTTGATTACAATGTGCGGAATTACTTTATGTTGCCTATTTATGTCTATTTATGTCTATTTCTCACCGTTAACCACCGCCGTCTGTACAGCATCAACAGGGGACGCCATTGCTGTTTATGTGTGTGTGTGACGTCAGAAACTGTAACTGGGAGAACAACCATCTGGTACCAGTTCACGAGTAGTAAGTTAGGGTTCTGACTGCTGTTCCAGGGACTTTCACCGGTAGAAGGTTGTGAAAACACGAGTTACGTGTTGCCTGGATCACAGCATTATTTTTGTCCTAATTTTTTTATTTTAAAACTCATAATTCTGACTTTGTATGTTCCTAACATTTAGGTTTTTTCCCCCCATACATTTCAAACATCAAATCTTGACTTAACATTTCATAGAATCTTTCTTTATTTTCTTGTCATTAATGATCTTCCATACATACAGGTTTAATAAAGTCAACTATTTCTCTCTTTTATCCAACAGTCTTGCAGAGATATCTTCATGGTGAAGTGTTTTTTTCTCCATATGTATTGTTCATGTTCAGCCTCTTTAATTATTGATGAATCTGCCTTTAAACTGCTTACAGAAAAACAGGGATTTTTATTGAAAAAGCTACGTTTTTTAAGGAAAGAAGGTAGCTTTCTTTTTTTTGTGTGCGTACAGGCTAAATGTGTTTTTTTGAAGCCTATTATTAGTGATAATAAAACTGTGTGTTGCACACAGATTTTGGGATGCAGCCTCTTCTCCCCCCTCCTCCCCCTCCCTTTCAGAGGACAAAGACTAAAATGGGTCAGACTGGAGAGAAGCAGATCTTCCAGCCATCATGTAATGTAGTTCATCATCCTGGTCCTGGAGACAGAAACAAGATGCTGCTGACGGGATTTATGGCTTCTTTTTAACAACAGATCCAACATGTCGCCTGCAGCCTGCAGAGACGATCTCACCCTCTTTATTTAACGAGACGGAGACGGAGACGGAGACACGTTTATTAGCCTATTGGACATTTAAAAAGACAAAATACAGTTTCTTTTAGGGGGGTGGATTTCGGAATCGTGTCAGCGGTTATTTTAATCATGTCCTCTCGGGATGGAGGAAGCATTTTGCTCGCTTACTGGGACTGAACTGGTGTGATTTGGGGATCTTTTTCCTTGCTTCCAGTTTCCAGACACCGACTCATCCGGCTGCTGCTGCCCGACGGAGGGGTGATGGATGCGGCGCCGAGTTAATCTGATTCCTCGGTGAAAATACAGGTACAACCGTGAAGCTGTGCAGGGGGGGATGTGTAGCCTAATAATTAATTAACAGTATAGGCTACCATGTTGCTTTGTGTGTCCCAGTTCAGGCTACATATATAGCCTACGTTTGCACCGTTAAAAAAGCAGTGCAGCGACACGTTTGTACGGCAGGTGATTGGTGGAATAACCCACGCGCGAAGAGTCCCACAAAGGCAGAAATTAGCTGCACAAATAAGTAAGTAATAAATGAGACTGTCAATTTTTTCACCGTTAATTTACAGTAATATACTGGCAGCAGCTTTGCCAGTAAATTACTGTTTATTCACAGTATTCATACTGTTTTTACATTTTAAGGTATTTTACTGTAAATAGCAAGGGCGTAACTTTGGGTTCAACATTGGGGGAGGGGTTGAGAACTATCTAGGGAGGTCCCGGGACATGTCTGCATGTATTGAGAAAACAGACAAGAACATTGAAAAAATAGCAGAATTTTTTTTTGGAAAAAAACTAAAATTGTCGGAATTTAAAAAAAAAAAAAATAATCAAAAAAAAAAGGTTGCAAAAAGTGGCAAAAATATGTCAGAAAAGGCGTGAAAAACTTTGGGGGGAAAACCCTCTGAAAAAGGTGACCAAAAACTCAGAAAGAAAAAATCAACAAAAACATTGAAAACGCAACAAAAACTTAGGAAAAAGTCCAGAATGAATTAAATGATGCCTATGGTAAATAGACATTACAGTTTCTTACTGTATTATTTGGATTTACAGTAATATACTGGCTACCAATCTCAATCATGGTGGGCGGGGCTAAGCTCCGGACGGAGCCACGGTGCCTCTGCTAAATAGTCTCAGGAAGGAACTTGTTTTGGTGGAACATGTGGACGTTCAAAAGTAGTTTTAGTCGTGCAACAGAAAACTCAGATTGGACAGATAGTCTAGCTAGCTGTCTGGATTTACCCTGCAGAGTATTTTTTACAGTGTGGTATTAGTACTTTTACTGCAGTAAGGTACTGAATACTTCTTTTGAGCCGGCTGATAGCGGGTCAGATTGCAGCAGTTGTAAAGGAGATAAGGGGAAATAATGTCTGCGTGTTCCTCCCAGGAGACGGGGTAAAGTCCGGCTCTTTGGACTGTGGACACAAAGATCCAGCGAGCATCTGATGGAGGACGGCGCACACTGTCGGCCCGGTGAGTTTCTGCTCTGAATACAACATATTTTGGGGTTTTTTTAAACTGAAAGCTGAAGACGAAGAGATTAATAGTGGTGGGATGTAACTAAGTACATGTACTCCAGTACTGTACTTCAGTACCAAATGTTGAGGTACTTGTACTTCACTTGAGTCTTTTCTTTTCATGCCACTTTCTACTTCTACTCCGTTACATTTCAGAGAGAAATATTGTACTTTTTACTCCACTACATTAATCTGTTACAGCTTTAGTTACTAGTTACTTTAGTTACTCCGCTACATTCATCTGTCACAGTTTTAGTTACTAGTTACTTTAGTTATTAGTTACTTTACACATTAAGATTACTGCACACAAAACACATGTAGTTTATAAATCTGATGTTTGATTCTAAAGTAAACTAGCCGACAATATAACAACTACAAGTCAAGCTGAGATGATCAGACCATTACACACACAACTGGTTGTGGTGTGTGTGTGTGTGTGTGTGTGTGTGTGTGTGTGTGTGTGTGTGTGTGTGTGTGTGTGTGTGTGTGTGTGTGTGTCTGTCTGTCTGTCTGTCTGTCTGTCTGTCTGTCTCTGTGTGTGTGTGTGTGTGTGTGTGTGTGTGTAGACCATTTAACACACAACTGTGTGTGTGTGTGTGTGTGTGTGTGTTGTTTTTTTAAATGTGAGAACTTTTTCTGCATCGAGTACTTTTACTTTTAATAACTTTTAATACCCTGTACATTTTCCTGATGATACTTACAGACTTTTACTAAAGTAACATTTTCACTGCAGGACTTGTACTTGTAACCGAGTATTTTTTCAGTGTGGTATTAGTACTTTTACTGCAGTAAAGTAAGATCTGAATACTACTTCCAGCGCTGGAGATGAATAAAAACCCCTGACTGACCTCGTTCACTCTCAGTAGAAATCTAAAAATGGAAGCTTCTTGGTCGGCTCCTGAAGGAGTAGCTTCCACTTTTAGATTTCTATTTTTTACTCCGCTGATTGATCTTCCTAATTTTAGTTCTGGTGTTGTCAGCTGAGACAGATCTGGGACTCGGGGACGGTAGAAACAAGATGTCGTAGTGTCACAAACACGTAAGAACTTGTCACTGTGACAAACTGATGACGCTTTAAAGATTTAAAGATTTAAAGATAAAGTCCAACAAAGAGTTCAGTCTTTTTGAAAACTTCTTGAAAGTCACGTAAAGATGATCTGCAGGACTTTATAAACTTTCTGTTGTTGTTACATCTTACTCTCTAAAAGCAGCTACACGCCGGGCCAATAATCTTCCGTCGGACAGTCTGGCGAGGTCGGTGACTCGAGTCTGGTCGGTGTGTTCCGTGCCGTCGTCCGTTGGAGGAGCCGTCGGCCTTCATTTTGGCCGACCCGACGTGCTCAGTCAGAGACAGGACAGTCAGAGACAGGACAGTCAGAGACAGGACAGTCGGGACTCACCCGGAAACGGGGAGCGGATGAGTCTCTCAAAATCTGATGAAAATCTTTTAAACTGACCTTTGTTGATCTGAAATGAAGACAGATTCAGCAACTGCACGGCCTATTTCTCTCTTCAAATGTTTTCAGAAACGTCATTAGAAGAAACGTTATTAACGTCGTCCACCCTGTTATTGTCTTGTGTACTTGTATAATTTATATTTTAATTGCACTATACATGGATGAGAGAAAGCACAGTATGTGGGTGACTGTTGTGACAGTTGGGGCTGGGGGTAAGACTCTTTCTTTATTTTTATTTTGTTTTTTAATTTATGTGTATATGTGTGTGTGTATGTATGTATATGTGTGTGTGTGTGTGTGTGTGTGTGTGTGTGTGTGTGTGTGTATATGCATGCATGTGTATGTATATATACATATTTTTTTTCTTTAACTTTTTGGGGTAAGGACAGTCATGAGATTGGATGGTGGTTTATCTTCCTTCCTGTTTTGATATTTTTGTGAACACAGAGAGCACTTGTATGTTGGTTATGTTCTATTTCGATAAAAATTTATAAAATCTATTTAAAAAAAAAAGAAAAAAAAAAAAGAAACACGTTTCGGTGAACTATTTTAGTCCAATATGAGATCGTATTCTGAACGAGTCGCCAGTAATGGCCGTTCAAAAAATCCAAAATCCGGACGCAGCAGCCAGATCAACGTGACGCGTTCGTCCATCAGCTGCCGGTTTTCATTTTTTGGGCGACAATCCAGATTATCTTAGCTTAGATTAGTTATGGAGACGCATTACGTCTGGTCTCTTCGGTGTTCTGAGGAACTTTTTGGACCAACTCGGGGAGACTGATCAGTCACACTGGCTTTACTGCCGACGGTCGGCCGTCTGGTTGGTGTGTAACGGCCTTCAGTATTTTAAATCACGTTTATTCGTGTGAATGTTTGTCAGATTCATCAAACTCTCCTCTTAACGACACAAACTTCTTATAGATTCATATTGGTTTTGTAAGGCTGCTTCTTCTGCTCCATCTGTGCGTAGATTACATTCACATAAAACATTTATCATACCACGGTTCTCATTTTATGATATTTCAGGCAATAAAACCACTGGGTACGGTTTAGGTAAAGATCATAGTTTGGGTTCAAAAAAGTACGTTTGTTATGTAACTTTTACGTGACAAAGTTAAAGGGTAACTATTTTTGTCAACTTGGACGCTATTTATTTATGTTTTTGTGTGTAAGTGACTGATGGGAACAACAATCTTTGACATTGTTCCAGTATTAAAGGAACACGTTGACTTATTGGGACTTTAGCTTATTCACTGTAACCCCCAGAGATACAAAAAACAAGATCACATGAGACACAGCCATCTTCTAACCGTATACACACTGGGAACTATATTCTCAGAAAAGCAAAGCTCTGCTACTTCTGCTACTTGGGCGGAGTGATTTGCTTTGCAGCAAGCCTTTCTGAGAATATAGTTCCCAGTTTGTTTACGGTTAGAAGATGGCTGTGTGTCATGTGACCTTGTTATTTGTACACGCTGTGACTCTACAAATCACAACATGTAAATAGGAACATGTTGGCGTTATTTTGTCACTTATTGGGAGCAGTCGGCTAGATGGAACCAGTTACCTCCAGGATCTGTGCTAGGCTAAGCTACCGGTGGAGCTGTCAGACAGCCTTACAGCACGCACAGACACGAGAAGGGTTATGTATGGACTTATCTAACTCTGGGGGTTACGGTGAATAAGCTAAAGTCCCAATAAGTCGACGTGTTCCTTTAAAGGTGCACTATGAGTTCCTGCATGGTTTCAGCGCAATTTCATTTTTGTCTTAGATCGTAGGCATCTCTCCTTGATCCACTAGCTGCCTGGTCCCTGAACACACCGTGAAAAAGCCCGGTCTCTGGAGACAACACAGGGGTCGTAAACGTCAAACAGACACTAGAGGCACAGGCTGTGCACCAAAATACAACAAACCACTCCAGCCAATCACTGACAAGATGGTTGGGGGAGGGGGTGGGGATTAGTGTGCATGCACATAATTTGGGGACCGTGAGAAGCGTTGATTGAGTAGCGTGAGTTGTATCTGAGTGTAGCTGCTGGAACGTGGTTTGTTGTATTTTGGGGATGGCTTACCTCGTTATTAACCCACCTCCTCACTAGCTGTGAGCCAGGGGTGCGTTCGGATTACACGGTTTATTCAATCAATGCACAGTAACGCACCGCATTTAACGTCCAGTAACGTTAACGGCGTTGTAACGACGGGAAAAGTAATTAGTTAGATTACCCCGTTACTGAAAAAATAACATCGTTACCTAACGCCGTTCTTTTAAACGGTGTTATTCCAAACACTGACAGCCTGTGCCTCTAGTGTTTGTTTGACGTTTACAACCCCTGTGTTGTCTCCCGAGACCGGGCTTTTTCATGGTGTGTTCAGGGACCAGGCAGCTAGCGGATCAAGGAGAGATGCCTATGATCTGAGACAAAAATGAAATCGTGCTGAAACCATGCAGGAACTCATAGTGCACCTTTAAGTGAGAACGCTGTAACCAGAAGCCACAAACCGAGCTGTAATGTTACCCTACAGGACAAATGTTCAGCATCAGTCAGCGTCCACTAAAAGTTCTGTTTTTGCTGCTGACAGACTCAGAGTATTATTCTAAGTGTCTGACAACATTATGAAAAGGATCCCTACAGAGATAGGATCTGAATACTTCTTCCACCACTGGATTTTGATGTGTAATTTAGATGAATAGACTCTTCAGAGACAGTGTTTTTTGTTGTATCAAATGAAAAGTGAGTAACGTGCGTGTTTTCTGTATGTTTCCTCTGTGTTTCCTCTGTGTTTCCTGTATGTTTATGTGTTTCCTGTATATTTCCTCTGTGTTTCCTCTGTGTTTCCTGTATGTTTCTGTGTTTCCTGTATATTTCCTCTGTGTTTCCTGTGTGTTTCACCTCTGTTTTCTCTGTTTCCTGTGTGTTTCCCCTGTGTTTCCTCTATGTTACCTCTGTTTCCCCTGTGTTTCCTCTGTGTTTCCCCTGTGTTTTCTCTGTGTTTCCTGTGTGTTTCCCCTGTGTTTCCTCTGTTTCCCCTGTGTTTCCCCTGTGTTTCCCCTGTGTTCCCTCTGTGTTTCTCCTGTGTTTCCTCTGTTTCCTCTGTTTCCCATGTGTTTTCCCTGTGTTCCCTCTGTGTTTCTTCTGTTTCCCCTGTGTTTCCTCTGTTTCCTCTGTTTCCCCTGTGTTTCCTGTGTGTTTCTCCTGTGTTTCCTCTATGTTTCCTGTGTTTCCCCTGTGTTTCCTCTGTGTTTCCCCTATGTTTCCCCTGTGTTTCCTCTGTTTCCTCTGTGTTTCCTCTGTTTCCCCTGTTTCCTCTGTGTTTCCTCTGTGTTTCCTCTGTTTCCCCTGTGTTTTCTCTGTGTTTCCCCTATGTTTCCTCTGTGTTTCCTCTGTTTCCTGTGTTTCCTCTGTTTCCCCTATGTTTCCTCTGTTTCCTCTGTGTTTCCCCTGTGTTTCCTCTGTGTTTCCCCTATGTTTCCTCTGTGTTTCGTGTTTCCTCTGTGTTTCCTGTGTGTTTCCTCTGTGTTTCCCCTGTGTTTCCTCTGTGTTTCCTCTGTGTTTCCTGTGTGTTTCCCCTGTTTCCTCTGTGTTTCCTCTGTGTTTCCTCTGTTTCCCCTGTGTTTTCTCTGTGTTTCCCCTATGTTTCCTCTGTGTTTCCTCTGTTTCCTGTGTGTTTCCTCTGTTTCCCCTATGTTTCCTCTGTTTCCTCTGTGTTTCCTCTGTGTTTCCCCTATGTTTCCTCTGTGTTTCGTGTTTCCTCTGTGTTTCCCCTGTGTTTCCTCTGTGTTTCCCCTGTGTTCAGAGCATCGGTGTGGATCTCTGCTCTCTGCTGTGCACTGTGAAGCCGCTCTGATCACATACTGCAGATCTGCCGTCACCATGACTCCCCCAGCGTCCGGCCGACACTCATCACGGACGCTCTGGCCGCCCGCCACCATGCTGGTAACACTGCTGCTGGTGATAACATCACTTCCCATGTCAGCTGCCTTGGAGCCGGAGACGTGTTTCTCCAGACAACACCAGAGCGCCATCGTGAATGTCAGACAGGCGCTGACCAAGCCAACGACAGTTATGGAGACTCGGGTGGTGCGGTCGGAGCGGGACTGCGTCCTCGCCTGCTGCTCAGAGGAAGTCAAACCAGGTGAGATTAGTCTATAGCTCCATTTACATTGTTTTGGTTTAAAAAGCAATATCTTCTGCTACGTTTCCCCCTCTCATTCTTTCTGCTCTGGCGTTTCCCCCTCTCATTTCCCCTACTCTGGCGTTTCCCCTTCTCATTCCCCCTGCTCCAGTGTTCCCCCCTCTCATTCCCCCTGCTCTGGCGTTTCCCCCTCTCGTTCCCCCTGCTCTGGCGTTTCCCCCTCTCATTCCCCCTGCTCTGGTGTTTCTCCCTCTCATTCCTCCTGCTCTGGCGTTTCCCCTTCTCATTCCCCCTGCTCTGGCGTTTCCCCCTCTCATTCCCCCTGCTCTGGCGTTTCCCCCTCTCATTCCCCCTGCTCTGGCGTTTCCCCCTCTCATTCCCCCTGCTCTGGCGTCTCCCCCTCTCATTCCCCCTGCTCTGGTGTTTCTCCCTCTCATTCCCGCTGCTCTGGCGTTTCCCCCTCTCATTCCCCAAGTGTGCTTGGTGGTGACGTAATTTTATGGCGTGCACACCTCGCACTGGGAACACCGTGGCTACCATAAACCTAGCTTTACACTTTGTGAGCTCCATGTCGCAAATAAGCCCCCACCCACACCAGCCGGGCGGCCAATGCAAATTATGAATTATATTTTTTTTAAGCTACTTGGCCGGTGGATGTTTTCTTCTACCCGCCAACTTGGCCGGTGAGTCAACAAGTGACACAAAGAGCCACAATCTGAACGATGCATTTACCCGACACCTCAAGCAAATAACTTCAGTATCTTCATATCTGATTAACTAAAATTATCTATGTTAACTACCCCAGTTCATGCAAACACTAATGTTAAATTTCAACCAATAGGAATACTTGGAATTGATGGTGGAGGTAAATATTCATGAAAAAGGACAAGTTAGTGAACGGGCAACACAGATTTAGATAATGAACAACTAAACACGTTACACACTGGATCTTTAAATATAAATAAAAACATACATCCTCCATCTTTCATCCTTCCCCAGCACTGTGATAAACACTATAATTTAGTTTCTGACAACTGTTTCTGTGTTTCCGAAGGCGCCAAATGCAACATGGCGGTGTTCAACGGCAACAAACACGCTGGCGAGGATAACTGCTTCCTGTTCCACTGTCAGACGGAGCAGGACTGTCCGCTGATGAAGGCTCAGGACGCCATCAACACCTACGACATCTACAAAGGTAACTCCATCTTACCGTGGCCGTAGGAAGCATTGGACATTTGGGTGGGAGTTGGGGTGGGTTAACTCCATAGACAGTATATAAGAATGGACCAACAGATGCCGTGTATCTGGACGGAGACCAGTGAAGGATATTAGAAGTC
Source organism: Sander lucioperca (assembly GCF_008315115.2). Classification (NCBI taxonomy): domain Eukaryota; kingdom Metazoa; phylum Chordata; class Actinopteri; order Perciformes; family Percidae; genus Sander; species Sander lucioperca. The sequence goes on along the minus strand of NC_050192.1, from coordinate 23,121,984 downwards.
CCTTTTCCGGTGATGGTTGAGCGTTACTGAGCAGCCTCCAACTGAGCTTGAAGACGTAGATGTGACGTGAGCAACCTGTCTGAAAGTTGGAAGTCTTCTGGTAGCTGTGCCAAGAGAAATCTCAATCATTCCCAATCTAGCAGAGACGGAGAGCGTAGGTATATGTAAGGAGATAACATAGACACAGGCTAATTATTGATCACTAAAATGATAGTTAACATTAGTAATTAAACTTAAACAGCTAATGGAAGTCCAAACTGCCTGAGAGCTTCTCCTGTACTATACGGTAATTCCTCTACTATGAGACAGTAAGTCTCGTGGTTATGACCCAATCGTTAGCCTATTTTTATAAAAACGTCTGCTACGGAGCCATAACGTGAGGTACAAGGTAATGGAGCCTTTTATACATTGTCGTGTTTCTTTAGAAATAAACAAAGGACAAATAGAGTCTTTAAACTCTTCAGATGTAAAGTTATTCTCTGTCAAAGTGACGTCAAAATGAATGGCAGTCAATGGGATGCTAACAGGAGGTGATGGCTTGTTAGCATCAAAATGGCGCCATAGGAGGTTAGCGGTCCAAGGAGAAGCTCACCCCCTTGGTTAATGCCGCGTTCTATTTACCTCGGAACTCGGCTTTAACGAGGTCAAAGTCGTAAACACGCCCCCTGACCTCGGATTTCCGAGCTCGGAACTCGTACAACCTCGCAGTAGCCCGAGTTCAAAATCCAACATGGCTGTCCCCTGTATCAACAGTAGTGAAAGCTGCAGTAACGTAAAGTTATTATTAGCACTTCTGTCTTATTTTTTGTCTCACTAAATCAGTCGTTCACACAGCCATGTCCAACGTCTATCTGTGGACATGTTGTTACGCTGTTTGCATGCACAAAAAACGGTGTGATGCGTTGTTATCGACTGGTATTGCTAACAGTAGCTAACTGGGCTAGAGCTAATGGAAACAATGAAAATCTGACTTTTAAATGGAACGCATTCAACTCAGTTATGACGTCATTCCCAGCTCCGGTTTCCCAGTTCCGAGGTACATAGAATGCGGCATTACTCTCCTGTTGTCTTCCCCATCGACCATGATGCAACTATTTGTTATTTTGGGTCAAAATGTAAAAAGAATTCCAACATTTGGTCGTCTTTTGGACACTTTTTTGAAGTTTCTGTCAATATTTTTCCCACGTTTTTGTAACTATTCCTGACGTGTTTGAATATTATCCTGACGTTTTTGTCACTTATTTCAAAGTTTTTGTCTATTCAGCGGCTGCTTCTAATCTCTGGAATAGTTTCCCATTTCAATAAGAACAGCTCAGACCGCTGAGACTTTCAAGTCCTTGCTAAAAGCGTAACTCTCGCCAAAATGCAACCTAGGGTCTTTTTGTGAATGTACCCGAGTCACCCAAGCCACTTTTAAGATTTACCGTATTGTCGTTTTTGGGTCAAATGGCCTTTTGAATGGGAGTGCTAGGGGCACTTTGATGCTAGCCTCAAAATACACACACACACACACACACACACACACACACACAGACACACAGACACACAGACAGACAGAGAGAGACACACACACACACACACACACACAATGATACACACACAGACACACACACAGACAGACACACACAGACACAAACACAGACACACACACAGACACACACACACACACACAGACACACATAAACACACACACACACACACACAGACACACAGACAGACAGAGAGACACACACACACACACACACACACACACACACACACACACAATGACACACACAGACACACACACAGACAGACACACACACACACACACACACACACACACACACACACACACACACACACACACACACACACACACACACACACACACAGACACACACACACACACACACACACACACAATGACACACACACAGACAGACACACACAGACACAAACACAGACACACACACACATACACACACACACACACAGACACACATACACACACAGACACACAAATACACACAGACACACACACAGAGTTCATCTTTCACATTTCTCTCTGTCTTTCTTTCCTTCCAACAGGTTTGATCCATCCGACCACGGTGAGACCTGTCGCCACGACGACCACCACCACCACCACCACCACCACGAGGCAACCCTCCACCGACACACCGACCACAACCACACCAACAACCACACCAACAACCACACCAACAACCACACAAAAAATCACAACAACAACAACGATGCCGACCATCGCCGTGAGAACGCAGGCTCCCACCACAACAACAGCTCCTCCACCCATCATCATCATCGCCACGATGCCTCCGGTAACAACAGCACCCACAACAACAACAACAACAACAACAGCAACAACAACAACAACAGCACACACAACAACAACGATATCACCCACGGCAACGACAACAACAACAACAACCCCGAAAAAGCCAAACAAAACCAACAGAAAGCAAAATAAAACTCCCAAGAAAGTCAAGCCTCATCCTGTCGTTGCCGCCACGACATCACTTCCTGTGGTAACCGCCGGCAGCAAGGCTGCAGAGAGAACTACTGACACACCACAGCCGACCACAACAACCACAACAACTACAAAAACTACAACTCCCTCTACAACAACTACAAAAACTACAACTCCCTCTACAACAACTACAAAAACTACAACTCCCTCTACAACTACAAAAACTACAACTCCCTCTACAACAAAAACTACAACTCCTTCTACAACTACAAAAACTACAACTCCCTCTACAACAACTACAAAAACTACAACTCCCTCTACAACAACTACAAAAACTACAACTCCCTCTACAACAACAACAACGACAACCACCTCTACCCCATTTCTTCCCATCACTGATTGGTCCACGGCGACTTCGGCGCCGGCTCTGCTCATCGTCCCCAAAGGCGCCGATCAGTCGGAGCTCCCGCTGCAGAACTTGAGCGCTGGCCGCGGGGACGGGGACGGGGCTGCGGCCGCGGGGACGCCAGGAGCGTTAAAAACCGGCATGGTGGTGTTTATGGTTCTCGGCCTCGCCGTGCTCACGCTGGCTCTGGCCGCCGCCGGCCGCAAGGCAATGGAGTCCTTCGACAGACGCCATTACACGAGACTGGAGCTCAACGACCTGCACTACGAGGTGTGAGGATGCGGACGGGGTGTGGGGGGGGGTAAGGTGTTCGGTTTCTAAGACGGAGAAACGGGAAAAACTTAAAACAAGTTAAAGGTTCCGTAGGTAGGATGGTGAAGATCCAGGACTTAGCCAAAAAATTTGAACATCAACAACTTCTCAGTCCCTCCCCCCCCTTTCCGCTAAAGCCCAAAACGTTCTCCTAAGCCCCTCCCCCCACAAGGGAGAATGAATGCGTGTGCATGAGCAGTGATTGACACGCAGTTAGACACCCCCCCTGGCCCTGATTGGTGCATTTGAACAGTTAGACACGCCCCCTGGCCCTGATTGGTGCATCTGAACAATTAGACACGCCCCCTGGCCCTGATTGGTGGTGCATCTGAACAGTTAGACACGCCCCCTGGCCCTGATTGGTGCATCTGAACAGGGAGCGGTGGATTTTTGTAAGTCTTACCTACTGCACCTTTTAATTTACGATTGTTAACGTTGTGATAATATTTTAATTTCAAAACAACACAAAGTTTCACAATAAGACAGGGGTGTCAAACTCAACTGCCCTATTCATTCATTCATTCATTCATTCATTCATTGCCTCGAAAGATCATTGAGGGGCAGCACAGGAAAGAATACCCCGTCATAAGAAAGAAACTTTACTGAAGAATTGATGGATAAAATGTGATAAATAAATTACACTGTAAACCTTTTGGTGTAAATTTACAGCTAAATCACAGTATCTTACTGTTTTAATGTTCTACAGGATTATACTGTAAATGGCAATGCATTCTGGGAGGAAATATTAGGCTACGTCCACACGTACCAAAACATTTTTTTTTTAACTTGTCTTCCCTGGATTCGTTTCAAGAATAGTTGCGTCCAAACGGATCCATTTCTAAAGACTCAACGCGCTACTTCATATTCCAGGCCTATAGGCGGCGCTGTTTCTGCTACAGAAATTCACAAAAAACGCTAAAGAAGAGCATCGTCACTTCCACTTCCCATCATAACATGACTAGACTATAACGTTCTCTTAATACATCCATGAACTAGCTATAATAACTTTCACCACTGCTCATTTTTATAAAGGCCGGCGCAAGAAAACGTGTCTTTGTTTACGTTGTATAATGTGCTGTTGGATTGTTTTTTATTTTGCAATTCTGTCTGCCATCGGACATGATTGCAGCGCGCTAGCTGGCAGAGCTAACGTTAGCTCTGCTAACGCTGCTAGCTAACATCGGCAGTCAACAAACATCAATGATCCAATGTCTTTTTGATAATCTCCACGTTTTTTCTTGCAGTAGCTTTTCTACAATAAGCCGTGGTAAACGTTACTATAATCCATTCAAGGAGTTGATAAGAAGACAGATTAGCTAGCTAGCTTCCACTTTATAAACAGCTAGCTAACCATAGCAGCTAATGTTAACGTTACGTCGCTGCTGTAGCGGTCAGCTACTTTAGCGATGTTTAACGTTAGCTACATAACGTTAGCAATATATCTTGTGTAGAATCCAGGACCGGCAGAGCAGAGGGAAGTGTCAGGGAGCAGAGACAAAGTATTTAGCTAGATGAAGTGAGCTGGTTTGACCAGCTGGTTTGAGATGGGATACGCTCGCTTAGCGTCACCGCAGTCGTGTGTGGCCGTGCACTAGTGCGGGGCTGCGGGTAAGAGGTCGGGGGGTGTGGCGATGACATCATCGATCCTGACGTATTCGTATTTTCCGTCCAAACGAAGCCAAAAGGGAGCCGTTTTCAAATTTTTTCACCCTGGGACCAGGTTTCAAAAAAGTGCGTTTTCAGGCAGTGCGTTTACTGAGTTTGTTTGGACGGTCGGCCCAAACGATGCTAAACGTGCTTTTGCATCAAAAAGCGTCTCCGTGTGGATGGCCCCTTAATATTACAGCGCTATCTGTGAATGTTACAGATTACAGGTATTTACTGTTGACACCAATGCATCTTGGGAAAATAAAGGAAAAGGCGGGAATAACACTGCAGCCGGTATATTACTGGAAATTAAAATAATACAGTAAGAAACTGTAAATGTCTATTTACCATAATTTACAGGAGGGATGGGGGGTTACAACCCCCCAATAATTCATTCTGGACTTTTTCCGAATTTTTTGTTGGTTTTTCAATGTTTTTGTTGATTTTTTTTTTTGTTTTTTTGGACAATTTTTGACGTTTTTCTTGCTTCTTTCTGAGTTTTTGGTCGCCTTTTCAGAGGGTTTTTCTTCAAAGTTTTTCACGCTTTTTCTGACATTTTTGCAACTTTTTTCAACGTTTTTGTCGCTTTTTTCCAATATTTTTTTTTTCTAAATTCTTTTTCAATGTTTTTATCTCTTTTCTTAATACATGCAGACATGTACATTCAAATAATACAGTAAGAAACTGTGTGTCTATCTTTCTGTAAATAAACAGTAGTTGCTGCGAGTATATTACTGTAAATTTACAGTGAAAGGTTTTACAGTGAAGGATAATACGGATACAAAAGAGAGTACAATTATGTAAAGCAAGTACAAGTAGAAGTTTGCAAGTTTAAAACCAAATTCCTAAATTGTCCAAAAGTTGGGCCACACACTAGCCTGGGAAAACCCTGATGAACTTCTGGCAAATTTGAGATTTGCTCTGCAAGTCCGTCTGGCCAAGAGCCCATTCAAGCCCATTTCCAAGTTTTCCAAATCGAGGCACCAATCACAACCGTTGAGGCGGGCTCTACACCAATCACAACCATTGAGGCGGGCTTTACACCAATCACAACCGTTGAGGTGGGCTTTACACCAATCGCAACCGTTGAGGCGGGCTTTACACCAATCACAACCGTTGAGGCGGGCTCTACACCAATCACAACCATTGAGGCGGGCTTTACACCAATCACAACCGTTGAGGCGGGCTCTACACCAATCGCAACCATTGAGGCGGGCTTTACACCAATCACAACCGTTGAGGTGGGCTTTACACCAATTGCAACCGTTGAGGCGGGCTTTACACCAATCACAACCGTTGAGGCGGGCTCTACACCAATTACAACCGTTGTGGCGGGCTCTACACCAATTACAACCGTTGAGGAGGGCTTTAGACCAATCACAACCGTTGAGGAGGGCTTTAGACCAATCACAACCGTTGAGGAGGGCTTTAGACCAATCACAACCGTTGAGGAGGGCTTTAGACCAATCACAACCGTTGAGGAGGGCTTTAGACAACACCGTGAGGGGGCTCTACACCACACCGTTGAGGCGGGCTTTACACCAATCACAACCGTTGAGGCGGGCTTTACACCAATCACAACCGTTGAGGCGGGCTTTACACCAATCACAACCGTTGAGGCGAGCAAATAAAGCAAAACAAAGATTACATTTTTAAAAGCAGCTTCCACACAGCAAACTGTTTTGCAGCCTGAATATGAAAACACTGCTTCTGTGGAAACTTCTGAGTCTCAAAGTCAGCTTGAAGAAGAAATGCAACACGATACAAATCAAGAAACATCACAATGATGCAACAAATTATATATAAAATTAAATATCACCATCAATCTTTCCGAATCGTTGATTCTCAACATTTGGACTTTTGTCTCAGAATTATTTTGTTATTTTTTTAAATAATATTTTTCTTCTTAATTCAGACTTTAAAAAAATAAATTTCAATCACTTATTAGTTTTTTGTTGCTACGGCGGCGTTTTGCTGCCAACGTCACAACAAAAATATTTGCTCAGTTTTATAACGTCAAAGTTTTCTTGTTTAAAGAAAATCTTTTTCACGTTATTACAAGATATTTTAATTTTATTATGACAAATTATTTTTATTATAAACGTTTTCTTTGTGTTGTTAAATTACTTTATCTTGTTATATCGTAAAATGTTTACGATATATCGCAAAATGTTTACGTTAAATCGCAAAATGACGCAAAATGTTTACGTTAAATCGCAAAATGACGCAAAATGTTTACGCTATGTGGCAAAATGTTTACGTTATATTGCAAAATATGGCAAAATGTTTCCCATATATCGCAAAATGTTTACGATATATCGCAAAAAATTTACGTTATATAGCAAAATGTTTGCATTATATCGCAAAATATCGCAAAATCTTTCCAATATATCGCAAAATGTTTACGTTAAATCACAAAATGTTAACGTTACATCGCAAAAATATCACAAAATGTTTCCAATATATCGCAATATCGCAAAATGTTTACGTTATAACGCAAAATCGCAAAATCTTTACGTTATATCGCAAAACGTTTCCTATACCGGACGAAGAAACCATTGATGTTATAATGAAAAACTGAGCTTTTTTTCTGACTTTTTCTGGCTTTAGTCACATTTTGTCTTTTATTCCTGACTCTTATTTTTTCATCCTGAAAGCTAAATGTGGGAGTTTAGTTCTTTTCATCCTGATAAGTTGATTACGTTGTCGTCGTTGACGGTAGAGAAACTTCAGCTGGTGATTGAACACAAAGAACAAACAGCAATATTTTTATTCCCTGAGTCTCAGGAAGCCTCTGAAGTCGCTGGAGAGAAACTCTGGATTTGTACATTTGGTCTTCTTGTTTCGAGGCCTTCTTCTTTCGCCATGGGGTTAATTAACCCTTTGTGTATAAGACAATACGACATACACCTGCATGTCTTTTTACTTCCACATGCTTCAGCCATACAAGCCTGTGACTGCTTCTTAAAGGGTAACTTTGGTATTTTTCAACCTGGACCCTATTTCTCCATGCTTTTGTGTCTAAGGTGACTGATGGAAACAACGATTGTGAAATTAGTCCAGTATTAAAGTGAGAAACGTCAGTTAGCGTCCACTAAAAGTTCTGATGTTGCCGCTGACAGACTCAGATTATTATTCTAAGTGTCTGACAACATTATGGGATGGATCCCTACAGAGATAGACCTTTTAGTTAAAGAGTAAGATCCTTTTAGTTTAACATGAAACAGCCCTGAAATCACCATCACCAAACTCCACCAGACTCCATGTAAATAATCAGTACTTTTAGCGTGTATAGAGCCAGCATATTTCCACCAGACTCCATGTAAATAATCAGGACTTTTAGCGTGTATAGAGCCAGCATATCTCCACATGTAAATGGGTGAATTAAGGGTTTATTTCAACCAAACCAGAGTGGTGACTGTTGGAACAGTGGAAAGATGAACCAAGACGGACTTAGATAGTTTTATTTAGTTTCTGTCCACTTTGAATGAAGTGTGTTTTACGATGATAAAATCACTGATTATTTACATGGAGTTTGGTGATGATACTTTCGGGGCTGTTTCATGTTAAACTAAAAGGATCTTACTCTTTAACTAAAAGGTCTATCTCTGTAGGGATCCTTTCCATAATGTTGTCAGACACTTTGAATAATAATCTGAGTCTGTCAGCGGCAACAACAGAACTTTTAGTGGACGCTGACTGATGCTGAACATTAGTCCTGTAGTTACATTACAGCTTGTTCATCTCGCTTAATTCTGGACCAGTTTCAGAGATTTTTGCTCCCATCAGTCACTTAGACACAGAAACATGTAGACATCCAGGTTGAAAACATACCAAAGTTAACCATGAACTCGCCGACTCGGACTCGATGTCGGACTCACTCTCTCACTGTGTTGTTTTTGTATTTAGTTTCACACGCGGATAAAGATTTTAAAACGATGGATGCAATTCTTTGAACATTTAATGCACTATTGTATCCTGTGTTTTTTTGATAAATATGATATGCTTCTTTTTTGGAATATTAGATTGTTTTTCATAAGTAAGAGTACACTGGCCGCGCACTATTTTCCTATAATAATAATAATAATAATAATAATAGTAATAATAAGTACCTTTGTATTGGGTGTCAGTGGTTGTTGGGTGTGGGATGGCCAGCAGGTGGCAGCAGCCGCCTGATTAACCTCCCGAAGAAGCCTGCAGCTGCACCGTTGACTTGTTTTCACTTCTGTTATGCTTTGATTTCTACATTGTGTCTGATTAATTACATCGATGGTGATAGTTTGGTCGTGTTTTGTGAAGTGATGCTATTTTGCATAAGTTTGGAATTTGATGTTTTGTTCTTGTAAGGATTAAAAAAAATGATTTTTGAACGTGTTGTCATTGCTTTTTAATGATTCTGTCTCTGATAAACCCCCCAAACTAAATACTGTCTGATTTAGTTTCTGTACAGGTATGAATGCAACTAAGTACTTTAACTCCAGTACTGTACTTCAGTCCAAATGTTGAGGTACTTGTACTTTACGAGTCTTTTCTTTTCATGCCACTTTCTACTTCTACTCCGCTACATTTCAGAGAGAAATATTGTACTTTTTAACTCCACTACATTCATCTGTTACAGCTTTAGTTACTAGTTACTTTAGTTACTCCACTACATTCATCTGTTCCAGCTTTAGTTACTAGTTACTTTAGTTACTCCGCTACATTCACCTGTTACAGCTTTAGTTACTAGTTACTTTAGTTACTCCGCTACATTCATCTGTTCCAGCTTTAGTTACTAGTTACTTTAGTTACTCCGCTACATTCACCTGTTACAGCTTTAGTTACTAGTTACTTTAGTTACTCCACTACATTCATCTGTTCCAGCTTTAGTTACTAGTTACTTTAGTTACTCCATTACATTCATCTGTTACAGCTTTAGTTACTAGTTACTTTAGTTACTCCGCTACATTCATCTGTTGCAGCTTTAGTTACTAGTTACTTTAGTTACTAGTTACTTTACACATTAAGATTACTGTTGCACGACTAAAACTACTTTTGAACGTCCACATGTTCCACCAAAACAAGTTCCTACCTGAGACTATTTTGCAGAGGCATCTTCCTGTGCAGCGCTGTGGAAGAAGGTCTGACAATGCGAGACTATTACAGCTCTAACTGTCATGCAGCTACACTGTCAGATAAAGAGGTACAATACAGGTCAGAGAGTGTACCTGTGAGCATAATCGGAAGAAAAACTCTCCACTGGTGCGAGCAGCAGCGTCTCCAAAAGGCCTCGGCAGCCCTCACCCCCAGTGTTGGCCCTCTCTGGTACGTTACACTTATGTGGAATTTGCCTCGGTGAAAGGTGCATACATAAACAAACAAACAAACATGTTAAACATGAATATGAAATAAACAATAAATACAGAAAAAACAAATATATACATACAAAATAACTGTTGCATTCAAAAAAAGGCTTAAAGGCTTGAGTGTGTTAGTGCAATTGTAGTCTATATATCCTCGACGTTCCACTTCCAGGATTGCTCCGGTGCCGCAGGAAATTCTGCCGGATGTGCGTCCCCTTCCTCTGTCTCTGTGTTGGCGTTCTAACCTCCGGCTGATTTGTGAGGACTATGGTTAACTGCTCCTCAGATCTCTGCAGGGTAAATCCAGACAGCTAGCTAGACTATCTGTCCAATCTGAGTTTTCTGTTGCACGACTAAAACTACTTTTGAACGTCCACGTTCCACCAAAACAAGTTCCTTCCTGAGACTATTCAGCAGAGGCACCGTGGCTCCGTCCGGAGCTTAGCTCCGCCCATGATGATTGTGATTGGTTTAAAGAAATGCCAACAAACCAGAGCAGGTTCTTCTCCCATCCAGGGATGCTGTGTGGACTAGACAGACCTTCCTCCACAGAGCTGAAGTTACTTTAGAACAAAAGCATGTAGTGCTGGACTCGGTCGAGACCAACTAGAATATTTGGCGAGTCCGAGACGAGTCCGAGACGAGTCCAAGTCCAAATACCAACGAGTCCGAGACAATAGAAAAGCTCCTCGAGTCGGGACTGGAGTACTACAGCCCTGTGTTTTCAAGTCTGTTTTCGAAACAGCATACTATACTAGCAGCGTGTACTGATTTGGCCAAAATGTAGTATGTAGTATGTAGTATGTAGTATGTAGCATGTAGTATGTAGTATGTAGTATGTAGTATGTAGTATGTAGTATGTATGTAATATATATAGTATGTAGTATGTAGCATGTAGTATGTAGTATGTAGTATGTAGTATGTAATATGTAGTATGTAGTATGTATGTAATATATATAGTATGTAGTATGCAGTATGTAATATGTAGTATGTAGTATGTAATATGTAATATATAGTATGTAGTATGTAATATGTAATATGTAATATGTAGTATGTAGTATGTAATATGTAATATGTAGTATGTAATATGTAATATGTAGTATGTAGTATGTAGTATGTAATATGTAGTATGTAGTATGTAGTTGTAATATGTAGTATGTAGTACGTAATATGTAGTATGTAGTATGTAGTATGTAATATGTAGTATGTAGTATGTAGTAATATGTAATATATAGTATGTAGTATGTAATATGTAATATATAGTAGGCCTATGTAGTATGTAGTATGTAATAGGTAATATGTAGTATGTAGTATGTCATATGTGATATGTAGTATGTAGTATGTCATATGTAGTATGTAATATGTAGTATGTAGTATGTAATATGTAATATGTAGTATGTAGTATTTGTGTGTCTGTGTGTGTGTGTGTCTGTGTGTGTGTGTGTGTGTGTGTGTGTGTGTGTGTTTACACTTTCTACAATAGGAGGATTCTTCTTTACTTTTAATACTTTAACTACATTTTCCTGATGAGACTTACAGACTTTTACTGAAGTAACATTTTCACTGCAGGACTTTAACTTGTAACAGAGTATTTATACAGTGTGGTATTAGTACTTTTACTGCAGTAAAGGATCTGAACACTTCTTCCAGCGCTGCTCTGTGATAAACTAGTCCCGCAGGAATGTGCGTGATAGAGCTGAACTTCGGTTTGTTGTTCAGCTCCTAAACCTTCTTTCTCCTGTCCCCCCCCCCCCCCCCCTACCAGGATCCGTGATGTTTAGCAGCACTTTAAAAAAACGTGCAGGCTTGTTTTCCGCGTTGTAACATTATCTTTGGCTGGAGAGCATGAAATCAGAACAACAATAGAAAGCGGTGGAGAGGTGGAGGAGTGGAGGAGAAGGAAAAGGAGGAGGAGGAGGAGGAGGAGGAGGAGGGGGGGGAGAGAGAGAGAGAGAGAGAGAGAGAGAGAGAGAGAGAGAGAGAGAGAGAGAGAGAGAGAGAGAGAGAGAGAGAGCGAGCAGCTTCCTCACAGCGGAAGGAGACGACGGATCTCCTGCAGGACAATGTGAGACAGTTGATCCAACGCAGTTAGCAAGCAGCCAGGATGGAAGTAGCGGGGCTAATTTAACGCATTTTGCAGCGCAAACACAACCCGAATATCGTTGGGAATATTTAGTTTTGAACCCCCGAGGATATGGGAACACTGCGCTGAGACGAGGCGGGCTTTCAGGGCCGAGAAACGGGGAGAAAGATGGGGATGGGTGTCGTGCTGCGGAGCCTGTTGTTGTGTAGTTTTTGTTTTCTCATACGAGGTGAGTTTCTCTTTAAAAATCTGTCTTTTTATTTGGCTTTTTGTCTCTCCATTCCTGCGTGATGTTTGGATATGTGTGCGGGTTGTTTAACGGTGTATCTGTGGAGCAGTGTCCGGGGGCCAGGGGGCCTCTCTCTGGGGGTTGATTTCTGCCGAGCGAAGCTAACTGTTAGCCGGCCTGCTATGACTGAGGTTGAGGCTAGAAGGGATACAGCTACGGACGGATGTGACGAATTTCGCAAAAAGAATCTAGGATAATAATATATTTTTAATACTTTCACCCAGGAAACTTGTGTCTGTTCGTTATGCAGTGTTTTAATCCAAATCACGAACACAAACTTCAATTTAACTTTGTTTTGGTGTTTAAACTTTCTTAACTGTCGTCGCGTGAACGTGACCGTTAGTGTATCGGGACATTTTAAAACGCTTAACGTGGTTTTAATGTACCTAAACAATGACCAATGATCACCAAATTTCTATCTCATATTGCTCCTCATAACCACTGAAAACTGTCAAAAAATCTAACCCAAAGTCCAACTATTATGGAGCTTTTTCCTTACAGTAGGCTCTAATGAAGCAGAAACGCTTAATGGCAGATAACGTCCATAATAATTGGACTTTGGGTTCCATTTTTTGACAGTTTTCAGTGGTTATGAGGAGCAATATGAGAGAGAAATTTGGTAATCATTGGTCATTGTTTAGGTACATTAAACCACGTTAAGCTTTTGCTGTATCCCATCTAGCACCAACTGCTTAAATCTGCCCGTTGGCTTTCAGGAGGAGGTGTATTATAAACAAGCCACAAGTTTAGGCACCAAAACGACTAGTTTAGTTTAGTTAGCTACATCCCCTGGACACGAACACAAGTTTCCTGAGTGAAAGTAGTATAAATATATTATTACGTTAGCCTAGATTTCGCGTAACTGTAACCGTAACCGTAGATGTATCCCTTCTAGCCACAACTTGCTATGACTGTTGTATCCGCCTGTTGGCTGCTGGAGGAGAATTAACAACAAACCACAGACTCTGCTAGCTGTTAAAACATCCCACTACACTCTCCACAGCCCCGTTAGCCTCCTCCGAGACCCACTTTCACTGTATTACTGGTATTTTAACCCAGTTTGTGGCTTGTTAGCATGCTAACTTTGGATTTAGTCACTTAGATTAACAGTAGATAGCTGCTAGCTGTTAGCAGTTAGCAGTTAGCACAACAAATGCTATGCGAGCGAGACAAACCGATATATTACCAAAGATAGTTTTCACTTGGTTAGTTTGGTGCGTACAATAAATATGTTAAAACAAGGTAAAGAACATAAATACAGAAAATATATTTTAATAATAAGTATGGGAAAAGACACTATAACAACATAACAAATATGTACATTTTAAGTGTTTTAGAAAGAGGAAAATAGGCTTCAGCTGTGGGCAGTTTGTGTCAGTCTGCTCTGGGACACTTGTATTATAATTACTATTTTATATAATGTGTTATATTAATTTAACTAACAGTTCTGTGAGGTTTTATGTAGATGGCCAGATTTAATAAAAGCCAGAAACATAGAAACACCGGGAGCTAAATATATCTCATAAAATATACACATGAAGAACCTTGATAAACAAAAATAACTTTTTTTTTGTCTAATTCCTAATTAACAAAGTTTACTAAACTGTTACTTAATGTGTTGCTACTATTTTATTGTTTACTAAATGTCCAGTCAGGCACTTAGTTTCTCTCACTATGACTCTAGAGTCACTACTCACTCTGAAGATGATCACACATACACACACACACACACACACACACACACACACACACACACACACACACACACACACACACACACACACACACACACACACACACACAGACACACACACAGCTCTGTGGAGGAAGGTCTGTCTAGTCCACACAGCATCCCTGGATGGGAGAAGAACCTGCTCTAGTTTGTTGGCATTTCTTTAAACCAATCACAATCAAAAAAATACTTTTTTTGCCTTTTTTGAGGAATTTTTTCCACCGTTTTTGTGTCTTTTTGCGTGTTTTTTTTTTCCTACAATTTTTGCAATGTTTTTGTTGCCGCTCTTCTCAATCCATGCAGACATGGGCGCCTGGGTAGCTCAGTTGGTAGAGCGCGTGCCCATATATAGAGGTTCACTCTCGACGCAGCGGCCGCGGGTTCGACTCCGACCTGCGGCCCTTTGCTGCATGTCATTCTCTCTCACTCTCTCGACTCTAGAGTCACTACTCACTCTGAAGATAATCACACACACTCACTCACTCTAACACACACACTCTTAACACACAGAGACACACACACAGACGCACTCACTCTAACACACACAGAGACACACACACACACACTCACTCTAACACACAGAGACACCCACACACACATTCACTTTACCACACACACTCACTCTAACACACACACACACTCAGATGCACAGAGACACACATACATGCCACTCTACCACACACACGCTAACACACTCACTCTACCACACACACACACACACAGACAGACAGACGCAAAAGTATACATTTCAGGCCACTGACGTGGGCTACGGTGAAAGCAAATCAGACTTAATACGACCCACAGGAGCGTTTCATAAGTTTGGTTTAGGGACCAGTCTCTCATGTCCAGACCCTCCTCCACAGCTCTGTGGAGGAGGGTCTGACTAGTCCACACAGAAGAACCTGCTATGGTTCATTGGCATTTCTTTAAACCAATCACAATCATCTTGGGGCAGGGTTAAGCTCCGGACGGAGCCACGGTGCCTCTGCTAAATAGTCTCAGGAAGGAACTTGATTTTTTTTAGATTATTATTTTTTGGGCATTTTCGGCCTTTATTTTTGACAGGACAGATGAAGACATGAAAGGAGAGAGAGTGGGGAATGACATGCAGCAAAGGGCTGCAGGTCGGAGTCGAATCTGGGCCAGCTGCATCGGGGAGTAAACCTCTATATATGGGCGCACGCTCTACCAACTGAGCTAACCAGGCGCCCAGGAAGGAACTTGTTTTGGTGGAACATGTGGACGTTCAAAGTAGTTTTAGTCGTGCAACAGAAAACTCAGATTGGACAGATAGTCTAGCTAGCTGTCTGGATTTACCCTGCAGAGTATTTTTTACAGTGTGGTATTAGGACTTCTACTGCAGTAAGGTACTGAATACTTCTTTTGAGCCGGCTGATAGCAGGTCAGATTGCAGCAGTTGTAGAGGAGATAAGGGGAAATAATGTCTGCGTGTTCTCTCCCAGGAGAAGGGGTAAAGTCCGGCTCTTTGGACTGTGGACACAAATAAAGCTGTCTGGATTTACCCTGCAGAGATCTGAGGAGCAGTTAACCATAGTCCTCACAAATCCACCAGAGGTTAGAACCCCAACACAGAGACAGAGGAAGGGGACGGACATCCGGCGCAATTTCCGTCGGCACCGGAGCGATCCTGGAAGTGGAACGTCGAGGATATATAGACTAACTAAACTTATGACCCTTTTTTTAAGTTCTGTTGTTGCTGCTGACAGACTCCGATTATTATTCTAAGTGTCTGACAACATTATGGGATGGATCCCTACAGAGATAGAGCTTTTAGTTAAAGAGTAAGATCCTTTTAGTTTAACATGAAACAGCTCCAAAATCACCATCACCAAACTACACCAGACTCCATGTAAATAATCAGGACTTTTAGCGTGTATAGAGCAGCATATTTCCACCAGACTCCATGTAAATAATCAGGACTTTTAGCGTGTATAGAGCCAGCATATTTCCACCAGACTCCATGTAAATAATCAGTACTTTTAGCGTGTATAGAGCCAGCATATCTCCACCAGACTCCATGTAAATAATCAGGACTTTCAGCGTGTATAGAGCCAGCATATCTCCACCAGACTCCATGTAAATAATCAGGACTTTTAGCGTGTATAGAGCCAGCATATTTCCACCAGACTCCATGTAAATAATCAGGACTTTTAGCGTGTATAGAGCCAGCATATCTCCACATGTAAATGGGTGAATTAAGGATTTATTTCAACCAAACCAGAGTGGTGATTATTGGAACAGTGGAAAGATGAACCAAGACGGCTTTTGATAGTTTAATTTAGTTTCTGTCCACTTTGAATGAAGTGTGTCTGCAGAAAACAAAAATCTCAGAGAAAAGTTACAACTAAAAACTCATGACTCCATAAAGGTGTTTACAGATGTGCAAACAGCTGTTAAAGGAAAGTGTATAAAGAAAAAGTGACGCTTTTAGAGTTAAATTGAAGTAAAGCGAGCATAGGTGTAATTTGCATGGTTGCAGTTTTCCTTTTCCAGATGTTTTTGTCGCGTTTTCAATGTTTTTGCTGTTTATTTCAGAGGTTTTGGTTGCTTTTTTTGGACAGTTTATTTAATGTTTTGTTGCTTTTCTGGAGTTTTTTTAAATACTTTTTTTTGCCTTTTTTGAGGTATTTTTTTCCACTGTTTTTGTGTCTTTTTGTGTTTTTTTTTCTACAATTTTTGCAATGTTTTTGTTGCCGCTCTTCTCAATCCATGCAGACATGGGCGCCTGGGTAGCTCAGTTGGTAGAGCGTGCGCCCATATATAGAGGTTCACTCTCGACGCAGCGGCCGCGGGTTCGACTCCGACCTGCGGCCCTTTGCGGCATGTCATTCTCTCTCACTCTCTCTCTCCCCTTTCATGTCTAAGCTGTTCTATAAAAATAAAGGCCTAAAATGCTCCAAAAAAAAAATTTACATGCAGACATGTCCCGGTTGTGTTGAGGTTTTTTTTGTAGTTTTTTTTGCCTTTTTTGAAGTATTTTTTCCACAATTTTTGCAATGTTTTTGGCGCTCTTCTCAATCCATGCAGACATGTCCGGGACCTCCCTAGATAGTTGGAAATCTTAACCTATTGGTGTCCTGATGTGTCCTCCGGCCTCTGGTTGGCTGGGAGCAGTCTGGTTGACCCGTGTGCCCCGTGTGCCCCTGTGGCGGAGGGTTTGATGCTGTGATTGGGTAAATGTTTGGGGAAGGAACCCCCTGGGTGAGGTGAGAACAGGCTGGCAGCTCCAACGCTGTGCAGAGCTTCGGCTGAGCGCCAAAATCCAGCAGAGAGGAAACAACTCAGAGTCCTTAAAGGGTTACTCTGTTTTTTTCCAACCTGGACCCTATTTTCCCATGTTTTTGTAACTAAGGGTGTTTTCACACATGAAAGTCTGAACCAAGGTCCGGACCAAGG
The DNA here is from genome assembly GCF_008315115.2 of Sander lucioperca. Taxonomy (NCBI): domain Eukaryota; kingdom Metazoa; phylum Chordata; class Actinopteri; order Perciformes; family Percidae; genus Sander; species Sander lucioperca. The sequence continues at coordinate 23,104,289 of NC_050192.1, read as the reverse complement.
TTCATGTTTTTGTAACATTGTAACATTTGATCAGGTAAGTTTTGGTTTCACACTGCAGTTATGCAAGCGCACTAAAGATCTCTACGTGACAAAACTACGTCCTGCCGTCATCACATACGTGAGCTGCGTCTCCAGATACTTATAATTGATTGGTTTCTAGACGGGCTTCCCCGTCCTCTCGTCTCCTCTCTCTGTGTCAGAGTTTTTTCAGCTGACTGCTGCTCTCTCCTACTGACTGCTGCTCTCTCCTACTGACTGCTGCTCTCTCCTACTGACTGCTGCTCTCTCCTACTGACTGCTGCTCTCTCTACTGACTGCTGCTCTCTCCTACTGACTGCTGCTCTCCCCTACTGACTGCTGCTCTCTCCTACTGACTGCTGCTCTCTCCTACTGACTGCTGATCTCTCCTACTGACTGCTGCTCTCTCCTACTGACTGCTGCTCTCTCCTACTGACTGCTGCTCTCTCCTACTGACTGCTGCTCTCTCCTACTGACTGCTGATCTCCCCTACTGACTGCTGCTCTCCTCTACTGACTGCTGCTCTCCCCTACTGACTGCTGCTCTCTCCTACTGACTGCTGCTCTCTCCTACTGACTGCTGCTCTCCTCTACTGACTGCTGCTCTCCTCTACTGACTGCTGCTCTCTCCTACTGACTGCTGCTCTCCCCTACTGACTGCTGCTCTCCCCTACTGACTGCTGATCTCTCCTACTGACTGCTGCTCTCCCCTACTGACTGCTGCTCTCCCCTACTGACTGCTGCTCTCTCCTACTGACTGCTGCTCTCTCCTACTGACTGTTGCTCTCTCCTACTGACTGCTGCTCTCTCTACTGACTGCTGCTCTCTCCTACTGACTGCTGCTCTCTCCTACTGACTGCTGCTCTCTCCTACTGACTGCTGCTCTCTCTACTGACTGCTGCTCTCCTCTACTGACTGCTGCTCTCCTCTACTGACTGCTGCTCTCTCTACTGACTGCTGCTCTCTCCTACTGACTGCTGCTCTCTCCTACTGACTGCTGCTCTCTCCTACTGACTGCTGCTCTCTCTACTGACTGCTGCTCTCTCTACTGACTGCTGCTCTCTCCTACTGACTGCTGCTCTCCCCTACTGACTGCTGATCTCTCCTACTGACTGCTGCTCTCTCTACTGACTGCTGCTCTCTCCTACTGACTGCTGCTCTCCCCTACTGACTGCTGCTCTCTCCTACTGACTGCTGATCTCTCCTACTGACTGCTGCTCTCCCATACGGCTGCGGCTCTTTTTGTTTTGCTGTGATGTTGAGAAGCAAGACACGGAAACTTTCTTTCTGGAGAATTTATTCAGAGACAAACGGAAACCTACACTGTACATTTACTACCACTTAACAAGTAAACTGCTGATGTATTCTCAGCTCTGATAGCCGACAGCTGTCTGCTCTGAGCGCATTCACCGTCACTCTCTCTCATGTAGTCTACGCACTAAGCACCGAGCTATTCCTTAAGGAGCTTCCCCGGTCTTGTAACACAAGGAGAGTCTGCCAGAGCTTCTTGTATTTGGTCCGAAAGTCCAAACCATCCAAAAAATGCTTTCACACTATAAACGAACCGGACCACCGAGACCACCTCTTTTTATCGGACCAAAATTTGGTCTTTTGATCCGGACCGTGGTCCGGGGGAGGTTTCACACCTGTAATTTTGGTTCGGATCAAACAAAAAAGTCCGAAAGTCCGGACCAAATGAGGTATGTGTGAAAACGCCCTAAGTGACTGATGTGAATGAAAATGTTTGAAATGGTCCAGTGTTGAGCGAGAACGCTGTAACTTGCAGCCGTGAACCAAGCTGTAATGTAACCCTACAGGACTAATGTTCAGTGTCCGTTAGAGTCACTAAAAGTTCTGTTGTTGCTGCTGACAGACTCAGATTATTATTCTATGTGTCTGACAACATTATGAAAGGATCCCTACAGAGATAGACCTTTTAGTTAAAGAGTAAGATCCTTTTAGTTTAACATGAAACAACCCTAAAATCACCATCACCAAACTACACCAGACTGCATGTAAATAATCAGGACTTTTATCATCATAAAAACACTTCATTCAAAGTGGACAGAAACTAAATTAAACTATCAAAAGCCGTCTTGGTTCATCTTTCCACTGTTCCAACAATCACCACTCTGGTTTGGTTGAAATAAACCCTTAATTCACCCATTTACATGTGGAGATATGCTGGCTCTATACACGCTAAAAGTCCTGATTATTTACATGGAGTCTGGTGGAGATATGCTGGCTCTATACACGCTAAAAGTCCTGATTATTTACATGGAGTCTGGTAGAAATATGCTGGCTCTATACACGCTAAAAGTCCTGATTATTTACATGGAGTCTGGTGTAGTTTGGTGATGGTGATTTTGGGGCTGTTTCATGTTAAACTAAAAGGATCTTACTCTTTAACTAAAAGGTCTATCTCTGTAGGGATCCATCCCATAATGCTGTCAGACACTTAGAATAATAATCTGAGTCTGTCAGCAGCAACAAACAGAACTTTTTCCACCAGACTCCATGTAAATAATCAGGACTTTTAGCGTGTATAGAGCCAGCATATTTCCACCAGACTCCATGTAAATAATCACTACTTTTAGCGTGTATAGAGCCAGCATATCTCCACCCATGTAAATGGGTGAATTAAGGGTTTATTTCAACCAAACCAGAGTGGTGATTGTTGGAACAGTGGAAAGATGAACCAAGACGGCTTTTGATAGTTTGATTTAGTTTCTGTCCACTTTGAATGAAGTGTGTTTTACGATGATAAAAGTCCTGATTATTTACATGGAGTCTGGTGTAGTTTGGTGATGGTGATTGAACCTACGGCTACAATCATTACATCTGAGAAGGATATAGACTAATATTTTACTAATATTATTCAGAATATGACAATATTCTGAATTTAATACAGGGAATGTAAACTGCATATTCTGCACATTTTCCACACTTAAATGACATATTTCTCTGTATTTTCCACAGTTGTGGTGTACACGGTGTATTTCTGTGTATTATTTCTGTGAGTTTTCCACAGTTTAAACATGTTTTTTAACGCATGTTTCCGTGTCTTCCAGGCGTGCCGCTGCTACTGTATGCGAACCGGCGGGACCTTCGTCTGGTGGACGCGGCACACGAGAAGGCCAACGCCACGGTGGTGGTGGGGGGGCTGGAGGACGCCGCGGCCGTGGACTATGTCTACGCGAAGGGCCTCATCTACTGGAGCGACGTGAGCGAGGAGGCCATCAAACGCACCGTGTTCAACCAGTCGGGGGCCAGCGCGGCGCAGACGGTGGTCCCCGGTCTGGCCTCGCCTGACGGACTGGCCTGCGATTGGCTGGGGAGTAAACTCTACTGGACGGACTCGGAAACCAATCGCATCGAGGTGGCCGAGCTGGACGGCTCGCTGAGGAAGGTTCTGTTCTGGCAGGAGCTGGACCAGCCCAGGGCCATCGCTCTGGACCCCGAAAGAGGGTGAGTCTACGCGGGGTTTGGGGCATTTTAGCCTTTAATAGACAGGACAGCTGTAGACAGGAAATGGGGGAGAGAGAGACAGGGAAGACGTGCAGCAAATGGCCACAGGTCGGACTCGAACCCTGAGCCGCTGCGTCGAGGACTGAGCCTCTGCATATGGGCGCCCGCTCTACCAGGTGAGCCACCCAGGCGCCTGGGGGCTTGTGCTTCTGCAGGGGGGAACTTTGACCCTCTCACTACTAGGGCTGTGTATTGGTAAGAATGTGGCGATACGATACATGGGTCATCATTCAGTATGTTTCCATACTGTGCATAAGGAGATATATTGGGATTTTTTTAAAGTATAATTTTAGAAAAAGTATTATTTTAAAAAAGACATGATGTGCATAGAAGTGAAAGAAGTTTACTTTAGGTAAACAATTCAGTCCACAGAAAATCAAACTACCAGTTTGGGATTGTGGTTCCAGGTTCTTAGTGAGCTAATGTTTATATGATAAAGTAGGCCAAAGTTCAGCCATAGCTACGTTGTTAGCTTCTAGCAAAAAGTCAGGCACTGTTAGGCCCTGTTAGGCACTGCTAGGCCCTGTTAGGCCCTGTTAGGCCCTGTTAGGCACTGCTAGGCCCTGTTAGGCCCTGCTAGGCACTGTTAGGCCCTGTTAGGCCCTGTTAGGCCCTGCTAGGCCCTGCTAGGCACTGTTAGGCCCTGCTAGGCACTGTTAGGCCCTGTTAGCCCCTGTTAGGCCCTGCTAGGCACTGTTAGGCACTGTTAGGCCCTGTTAGGCCCTGCTAGGCCCTGCTAGGCACTGTTAGGCCCTGCTAGGCACTGTTAGGCCCTGTTAGGCCCTGTTAGGCCCTGTTAGGCACTGTTAGGCACTGTTAGGCACTGTTAGGCACTGTTAGGCGAGGACACTAGTGGTGTGTCTCAGCGTAGCCATCTAGCCGTAGGGGGTTTAAACAACATAAATGTGAACCACTGTCTTACATCAATATTTTTGAACGTAAAAAATAAACAAAATCGATATTGCCTTTTTTTAAATCTATGCAGTACTGCAAATTAAAATATCGCGATACTCAAGTGTATCGATTTTTGTCTTGCACCCCATCTCACTGGAGTTGGGCTTGGTTCTTCTTTTTGATTCTGGTTCTTATGGTTCTGGATTCTTTGAGGGGTGCAGGGTTTTCCTGCCTCGGTCTACGTTCACACTGCCAGCGTCTGACGTTATAGTCCTGTAGGGGGAGAAACCCTGGGGACGGCTCACATGCTTATTATACCGATAAGAGGAACATTTGATTTTTGGTTCGGTGGTGATGGGCAGTTTTAACTTTGGAGCGCCGCTTACTGTTCTTCACTGCTGCAATACAACAAGTGCCCGGATGTACGGTGGTCGCTACGGAAACCAAAACTTCTTCCAAAAATTGGAACTGTTTTAAAGGCCCGATCCGAGCTCTCTCGGTGTGTGTGTGTGTGTGTGTGTGTGTGTGTGTCTCTGTCTCTGTGTGTGTCTCTGTGTGAGACTGTGTGTGTGTGTGTGTGTGTGTGTGTGTGTGTGTGTGTGTGTCTCTGTGTGAGACTGTGTGTGTGTGTGTGTGTGTGTGTGTGTGTGTGTGTGTGTCTCTGTGTGAGACTGTGTGTGTGTCTCTGTGTGTGTCTCTGTGTGTGTCTGTGTGTGTCTGTGTGTGTCTGTGTGTGTGTGTGTGTGTGTGTGTGTGTGTGTGTGTGTGTAGAGACTCTCTGGTTGCAGCTTGTAGGCTGCATGCTGCAACTACCGATGTTATTTTCATAGTGCGATTAATGTGTGGATTATTTCCTGGATGAATGGATGAGTTGTTGGGTCTCTAAAATGTCAGAAAATGGTGAAAAATGTGGATCAGTGTTTCCCAAAAAGTCCAAGATGACGTCCTCAAATGTCTCGTTTTGTCCCCAACTCAAAGATCTTCAGTGTCCTGTCCCAGAGGAGAGAAGAGACTAGAAGATATTCATATTTAAGAGGCTGACATCACACAAGTTTGACTGTTTTATCATAAAAAATGACCCAAACTTATTATCTAAATCAGGTTTGTCAAACTCACCTTCACTACAACAAAAAGTGAATTAACTTGGTATTACTGCATGTCTCATAGAGCTTTCTCCCATACAGTTTGGTCGACATAAAACCCTAAAAAAGTCAGCAAAAAAGTCTCTTAGCCATCGTAGAATTTAAGCAAGTCATGAAAAACAAACATGACATTTTTAAAAGCAGCTGCCACCCAGCTGACTCACCACGGCCTGTTTTACAGCCTGAATATTAAAAAACTCTCTGCTTCTGCGGGCAATTCTGAGTCTAAAAGTCTGTGACGCTGATGTTGCGCGATGTTAATCACGCGGCGCCCGAGTGGATCTGTACAAAAGGCCGTCTATAAGCAGTGATTGTTAAGGCGGTGAGGTCGGTGACTCGAGTCTGTTCAGTCAGACTCAATGACCCATCTGATTGGTGCCGATGGTGTTTGGATTTCTGGAGAAACCAGACCTACGTGATGCGTTCGTCCAATCAGCTGCCAGTTTTCATTTTTGGGCGACAATCCAGATCAGCGCCGCCTGCTGTTATGGAGACGTATTACGTCTGGTCTCTTCGGTGTTCTGAGGAACTTTTTGGACCAACTCGGGGAGACTGATCAGTCACACTGGCTTTACTGCCGACGGTCGGCCGTCTGGTTGGTGTGTAACGGCCGTCTGGTTGGTGTGTAACGGCCGTCTGGTTGGTGTGTAACGGCCGTCTGGTTGGTGTGTAACGGCCGTCTGGTTGGTGTGTAACGGCCGTCTGGTTGGTGTGTAACGGCCGTCTGGTTGGTGTGTAACGGCCGTCTGGTTGGTGTGTAACGGCCGTCTGGTTGGTGTGTAACGGCCGTCTGGTTAGTGTGTAACGGCCTTTTAGAGTGCGTGTCGGAGAATAGCGCGGACACGCGCTTCACACCGCGGGCGGGTATGCCCGCCACCCGGTGGAAAAGGTAGAGAAAGGAAAAAGAGACTCTCGCTGGTGCATCCTTGAGAACTGTAAGCCGTATAACTTATGATGTCAGTTCATTGTTAGCTGGTGATTTTGTTGTTGCTAGCTAGCAGCACGTGGCTGTTGATTCCATATAATGGTGATTGTTGAACGCCCTTGCTCACGTTTTGAATTTTATGTGCATTATTTACATGCTACAGTAGTTACACTGCATTAAGATAATGTAATTAATAGTGGGATTATTGTTATTATTTGCTAGCCTATATATAATTCCTATGCATTGTGTATGGTAGCCTTTACATTAAAGGTACCTTATTGTCCCATGCACAAACATGTAGTGAAATCCATTCTCTGCATTTAACCCATCCCTCAAGGGAGCAGTGGGCAGCCAGTCACAGCGCCCGGGGACCAACTCCAGATCTGAGCCAGTGCCTTGCTCAAGGGCACTGACTGGAGAACCTAGTGCATGTTGTTTGATGGTGGGGGAAACCAGAGCACCCAGAGGAAACCCACGCAAACATGGGGAGAACATACAAACTCCACACAGAAAGGCCCGGATGAACTGGAGTCGAACCCAGAGCCTTCTTGCTGTGAGGCCACAGTGCTAACCAGCGGGCCACCGTGCTGCCTGTCTTACTTATTTACAGTATTGGACCGGCATAAAATCGGCATATGTCAGACTGACTGGCCGGTCACCAGCTGGTCAATCGGTGCATCTCTACTTTATATCCCAGTCGATTAATGGAGAAGATAAGGAGCATATTGATTGGTAATGAAAGCAATCGTTGAGGAAAAATGAGTTCCTGGAAAGCTGTTTTCTCCGTAATGACCCTCATTGTGTGTTTGTGGTTTTAAAAAGCGTGTGAATGCAGCGGAGAAAGTGCAGCTGAGAGCTGAAGCAGCCCGAGGCTCCGACTCCAGAACAACAGGAGGGAGGGAGGGAGGGAGGGAGGGAGGGAGGAGGGAGGGCGTGGTTCTGGCTCTTTGTTTGGAGCTGGGCCCGGATCAGATTGGGTTGCACGGTGATGGAGCCGCTTCTCGGTCAGGAAACAGAACAACAGCGTCAGTGTTGGAGGGTTTCTCAGCTGAGAGGACGAAGAGAGACGAAGAGGAATGTCTCGTTTCAGAGAGAGAGAGGGAGAGGGAGGGGGAGAGAGAGAGAGGGAGGGAGAGAGAGAGAGAGGATAAACAGAGCTCTGCAGATATTCTCATTATTTTGGACATAGTTTCTCCGACATTCATAAACTTTGGTTCACCCGATGCTGTCGTCTGGTCTGTTAATCAATTAATCAAAGTTTTAATCGCGTTCACGGTTTAGGCTCCTAATGATCACAACGACAGAATAATCCAGAAAACCCATTATACAAAACCCAATATTTTGCACATTATGTTTTTTGCAAGTAAACTTATTTATTTTGTCTCGTGTTCTGAATGAATGAAATCAACTTTAAAGCAAAAAGTTGAAATAAGACAAAAAAAACTTTTGACCAAATTTGTGGAAAAAAACGTGGGGGAACAAAAAATTTGAAATAAGCGACAAAAAAAAAAAAAAAACAATACATGAGTTGAAAATGACAAATGTTGAAAGACAAAAGCCTGCGATGTGCTGAGACCATAACACGTCATTTAGTCCTGAAGGAATTCAACTTTAAAGTAAAAAGTTGGAAAAAGACAAAAAATATGGGACGACAAAATGGACAAAACCATCAAAAAAATTACAAAAATATCGAGAACAAAACCCCGAAATATAAAATAAAATTAAACAACCAAAATGTTGAAAAAAGACAAAAAAATATAGAAAAACCAACAACGCAGAAAAAAGGAAAAAAAACATAAAAGAAATAAATAAATTAAAAAATGACAGAAATGTTGAAATGTTCAGCGAGGTGCTGAAACTGTAACACGTC